>NC_080384.1:44771347-45074378 GCF_014773155.1 Arachis stenosperma
AAAAAAATTCATAGTTATAAAACTTGATGCCCAAATTAAAGATGTTTAAAATTCAAAATGTAAATTGATTAACTGGTCAAAACACACGAACCAAATTGAAAGTTATATCCAATTTTAACGTGATTGTTCTTATTTTATGGTGTAAAATTTCTGTCATTCTATTCTTGTTAGGAAAAGGCCTAGGAAATTAAATTAAAAGGGGGAGGGGGAGGGGGGGGAGGGGGGGGGGGGGGGAATGGGATATTATATTTGTTTGAAAATATAAAATAAAAACCTAACCTGTTACATCTATATCAGAGTTTTCAGAATCTGTAGACATTCTCTATCCTCCAATAATATTCGAAACCCAAATGAAGAAGTGGTGCTACAAATTGTAACCAGCCATATGCAAACGCTACTTATCTGTATGAAATTGTAGAACACAAAATTCTTAAGGCGTTGCAGAGAGATGCTGAATATGAGGCACAAAAAGAATTGGAATGGATATTCAAATCAAAATTCTTACACATATCAAAATATAATTTATATCTCTCCTCTTATATATAGTTTTCGCATTGAAGGATCGGAGGAGTTAATGGCAGCTTCATCTATGTGGCATTTTGGCAAATTAAATCAAAATTGTAATATTAAAACAGAAGGAAACAAATCTAATTAAATAGGTGATGGATCAAATAATACCATTGGTGATTGTCAACCATCAAAGGTAGAAGAAGCCTTACAATCTTTGAGAAAATTGCATCTAAAAGAGATTGGGATACTTGAAAAGCCAAATTTGATGGGACTGTATGTGATAGAGAGAACAAATCAAAGGTTCAAGAGAACGAGATGGATCAAGATTCTTGATCATGTACATTGAAGTTCGTTGTGGGAATTTCATATTCTCACATTGAAGGTTAGGTTTTGTTTTGTTTTATTTATTTATTTTTTTGGGTTAGGCTATTGTTATATTGACAATAGATATATTCACCAAATAAAGAACATGTGCCATGAGAGTTTAAGAGGCACATTTGGCATTAAAAATAATTGCTTTATTTGGTTGCTTTCCAAAAATAGTTGCTTTGGTCACTTTCCATGTCAAGCATTTAAAAAAAAAATACACAGTTAAAAAAATCGATTTTGTTAGGTAGATAATGACTTTTGTGAATAATGTGAACAATGAGTTTTAGAATTGGTCCAATAAAGTAAAAAAATATTCCACCATCAAATTATCTCATAAACCCTAACATTAGGATAACCATTCGTATACCTAGTGAATTGAACATCCAGTCATCGTTAACTGTACATGAGTAAATCGAATTAAAAAGAATAACCATTCAATTAAGAATCAACATAACATACCTATTGAATTGAACATCCAGCATATGTTACTAGTAACTACTTAATCAAACTAGCCGCATAAGTATTAGACTAACCATCCGCATACCTAATGAACTGAATATCTGCATATTATTCATTGGTGACTACGTGTAAATGAGAGGAATTGTCGTTGATGATGAGGCATCACAAAGCGGTTCATCCAAGTTAGACTCCATTTACGTGCATGTGATGGTTATGCACGTATGAAAATGTAGCAATGTATGGTGCTGGATATCAGCGACACTACCGTGCACGGTGAGGCTGGGATGGGGGTTGCATGGCCGACGGCGGGTGGACAGCAGGAAGGAGGATGCACGGGGCTGCTGCATGCGGCGCGATCTCACATTGCAATGGAGTGCAAACCGGACGAGGAGAGGCTAGGCGGCGTCGAACCGGACAGCAAGAAAGTGCAGCGATGCCGGAGTGACTCTGCAAACCAGAAATTGTAAATGAAAAAAGAGAGATTATTGTGGTATTGGGAGTAACTGTGCTAATTATGATTTGATTTAATTACAAATCTTTATTTTTTTAAAAGTTTCATGAAAAAATTGTCATGAACGCAATAGCAACTTTTTTTTAAATAAAAAAATTTCATAATTTACGCAAATAAATCAGACTACAAAAATATATCAATATACACATTCAATTATATATTTATATTTTTAGGTTAAAATTATAAAAATCAAAATTATATGATTTTTGCTGACACAGACAACAAATTAAAAATAAAACAAAACAGATTAGTCATTTTCACACATATTGTAAGTGAAAATAAAATATTTTTTCTCTTACATTTTCATTGGAGTTGCCAGCAAAAGTAAAAGAGAGCTTATGATGAGGATATAGATTTTTGAGAAATGGGGTTACATTCAATTACATTTGAAATGGGATTGCTCTTAACGGTTGATATATCTTATTGTTAGGGAAATGGATCCTCTCCAGTTTTTTCAACACTTGACAAAATACAGTGTAATCTCTCACCTTTAATTTTAATAGTGAGACCAGAAATAAATAAGAGAGAGAGTATGGTGAATGGTTAGATTAAACACTGCACACCATCCAGTTTTTTATTCACTGGAAAGGATCCACTCCCTATTGTTAGTGAGCTATTAATTAAATAATTATTTTGTAAGATTAATGTAGCAAGAGCTTAGTTCGCAATTATTAGTTTTATTAGCGAATTATCGCTAAACTACTATTAGTTTTATTTACAGTTTCTTATGTTACATTTGACAGCAGGTGTAATCCACCACAATTTTTTAAAGTATTAATTTGAAATTTCAAGACATTGTTAATATTATTTTTTATTATGTTGCTAATTTTTTATAATTTCAAACAAAATATACTCCTTTTTCAAAAATAATATTATATATAAATAATTTATATAATCAATGACATAATTCATTGCTTATCAAATTCATAGTTCATATATCTAAAAGAAAATAAGTACAACCAAACACCATTAATTGGTCATTTTGTCTTTAATTTTTTATTTATTTTTAAATGAATATTTTAGAATTTTAAAATTAATCTTCAAACGGATAATCTTATTTTTTTTTAAATCAAATCCAAGTTTCTAATTTTATTAAAACAATCAAACAAGTCTAATCCTAAAATAATATTTTATCCTTTTAAAATGAATTAAGATGTATCTTAGTTGTTATAAAATTAAATCAATTTTTTAATTCCAATTAAATAATTTTAATCTAAAAAATATTTTATTAGTCTAAAAGTATATTCTTGTTTTTTACAGTTATTTTAAAGGTAAAGTATTAAATTGGTTTATTACGTTTGAGTCTAATCATATTTTGATCCATAAAGGTATAAAATGTCTTATTTGAATCCAAAAAAATTTCATCTAACTTTAATGTAGTTCTACCGTGTCAAAGTTAAATAATTAACGAAACTCAATTTTCAAATCTAAAAAACTCATCACCAACCTCTTCGGTTGTCGAGGGAAGTTCCCACGGTGGAGGTGATGATAGCCTTCTCCTCGTTGCTGCTGGCAAACTTCTTCGCAGAAAGTGAGTTTCCGACGATGTTTTGTATATGCTTGAATCAAGGCTAGCAGCTCACGGGGATGCATCTGCAGCTAATTTTATGCCTCTTGAGCTTATACATCTTCTCCAAATTATCGACATTGTTCTTGCATTGCTGTCACGTAGGATATTTTGTTAATTATTTAATATTGAACTCATAGTATGACTACATTAAAACTAAATGAAATTTTTTTGGATTCAAATAGGATTTTAAACTTTATAGGGACTAAACAGAATTAGGTCCAAACACATAAAGACTAATTTAATACTTTATCCTTATTTTAATTATTTTATATAATTTTATAATAGTCCAATATCAATTTCAAAATAAAATATGCTGAAATTGAAACAATAAATTTAAAAAAATTCTTAATTCGAACAAATTTTAGATAAAAAATATAAAATAAATATAAACAATAAATTTTTTTACATTTATTAAAAAAATTAATACTTCAAATTTTAAAATAGTAAAACGGTAAAACTCATTTGATCAGAATTTGAATACTTCAAATTTAGAAATAAAAGAGAATCAGAATTATTTATATTTCTAATTATTAAGATTTTGTTAATCAAATATTATATCTCTTACTAATTTATAATTCTCTATAGAGAATATTTTTTGTTGGTGATTGACTAAAAAAAATATTTTAAATATAAATTTTGTACTTTTTTTAATTTAGGCGTGTCATTTTTTTAGTGATTTAAAAGAAAATAAATAACAACTAAAAAAAATAAACAAAAAATTGTTTAAGAAAGACAGTTCTATTGAATACTATTTTTAAATTCCTTTCAAGACAATGGAAACTCCACTTGAAAAAAAAAAAGATTTTTATTATAATTTTTGTTATAATATCTATTACTGTATTTATATCTCTCAAGATTAACTGAAAATTAATACGTCATTTCTAAAATATAATTATAATATCTCAAATTTTAAACACCAAAAAATCAGACCAATTCTGTAATCCGGGTGTGTCGTTTGACTACCGGAGAAGTTTTTCCTTCCGTTAAAAAAAAAATTGAAAATGGGTATTTACTCTCTTCTAAAAATACCGGAATGGGTATTCTCGTATTTCAGTTGTGAACCCGCCTCTGTCTCAATTCTGGGGACACCGCTCACCAACTCAACACAGAGCATCTAGAAACCCTCACAGTCACAGGCATCTCTCTTTCTAGCTGAAGCTCTTGACTAAGGTTTTTTTTTTTACCTCTAATATTCATTTCTTTCTTTGTGTAATCCCTTTAATTTTCAATTTGCTTCAGATAGTCTTGAATTATTTACATATATAATATGAGTTACAGCATTGGGTTATGTTTTGTTTATGAGCTAATTTTATTGTAGTTTATCCAAAAAGAGAAAATAAAAATGAAAAGAAGAGAACTTGTTTCACTGGTCAAACCTCGTGATCATTTTGCATTTCATTTATTGTGATGAAATTTGTTTCTGATGATGAAACAGCCAATTTTTTTCTTCTTAAATATTATCGGAACTGCATCGATTGTTTGAATCTATGTAATTTGGGTGCTGATTTTGTCACTTTAATTTCTGTTATATTTGTTAGCTCTTTTATGCCCTTTTCTATGCTTTTTTAAGTTTCACTGTATATAAAGGATGTTTACCATTGTACCAAAAAAGGTAGTTTATGTTTCTGAGTTGAAAATCTTTCAAAGCACCATTCATAAATTGCATAGGGCTGCAAATATTGGCTTTGTTTTGTCTTCTTAAATATGGTTTGGACATTCTATTTAGCAATTTGTAAATTTATGTGTTCATTATGTTCAATAACAACTAAATCTTACCTCCGCTGTGTTAGGTCATCTAATTGTGATAATTTTGAAAGCCTTTGTTTATAGTTCGAATGATTTTTATATAAGAAATGATATCTATCCATTTCTAACTCTTCACGAGGCAAGAATATCGTGATACTTTTGTGCCAGTTTTTGTCATCCTTATCTCTATAACTTCCATTTCAATTGATTATGTCGCTTACTTTGTCACAGGTTCTCCCTAGGGTCTTACACGATTGTTGAAGAACAGGCTAAAAGGTACATTATCTGTTAGGGAATATTATTGTCAACCCTGCTATTAATGGAGTCTTTGGTTCTTCGACTCCATGAAATCTCAGCTGTAAAATTTGGCAACTTCAAACTCAAATCTGGCATCTCGTCACCAATCTACATAGATCTCCGTCTTGTTATATCTTACCCTTCTGTCCTCCGGCAAATTTCTCAGACCTTGGTTTCCTCAGTCTCTTCTACTTCATTTGACTTTGTCTGTGGTGTTCCTTACACTGCTCTGCCTATTGCCACTTGTGTATCAGTAACTCAAAATATCCCTATGGTCATGCGCCGCAAGGAAATCAAAGACTATGGAACTTCTAAAGCCATCGAAGGTGATTTTACACCCGGCCATAGTTGCTTGATAGTTGAGGATTTAGTTACTAGTGGCACTTCGGTTTTGGAAACTGCTGCGCCACTGCGTGCTGCAGGGTTGAAGGTCAGTGATGCTGTTGTATTGATTGATAGAGAGCAAGGTGGGAGAGAGAATTTGGAAAGCAATGGAATCAAGCTGCATTCAATTATTAAATTGACAGAAATGGTGAAGATTTTGAGTGAAAAGGGGAAGCTTGACAAAGAAATGGTAAGGATTGTTATGAGGTTCTTAGAGGAGAATCAGAATGTTGCTGCTTTGACAACTAAAGCTAAGCTAAAGAAGTTGTCATTTTTGGAGAGGGCTAAGTTGTCAAAAAATCCAACAGGAAAGAGGTTGTTCGAGATAATGGCTGAGAAGGAGAGTAATCTGTGTTTGGCTGCTGATGTTGGAAGTGCAGCTGAATTGCTTGAAATTGCTGAAAAGGTGAAAACTTCTTTCATCTGCAAAAGCCACCCCACCAATTTTTACATTATGGAAGGTTTCATTTGCTTAGGTCATTAGCTTTCAGATTCCTTTCTTTAAAAAGAAAAAAAAATATTTTTAATTAGTCCATGACAATTAATTTCATCTCTTATATACAACAATAGTGTTCGGTCTTTGTATTATTATGATTAATCAGATTATAGTGAGAAGTTTGCCCTTGATAAATAAAATATGATACCCTGTTTGGCTGTGTTCATTTTTCTTTATTTATTTTGTTCCCATCAGGTTGGGCCTGAGATATGCTTGCTGAAAACTCATGTGGATATATTACCTGATTTTACTCCTGATTTCGGTTCTAAACTTCGCACGGTATAGTACTACTACATAAGCTAAGATTTCCCCTTCAGTATAGCAGAAACTTTTGCACCATCATTTTAACATTTTTGCTCTAGAATATATTTGATACTAAAGCCATTGACTTCTTACATGATTGTAGGCATCATGTTCCATAGAATCTTTTACATTTCTGGTCTAATAGTCTCTAACTATGCTTTTTGCTGTCGAAGATTGCAGAAAAGCATAACTTCTTAATCTTTGAGGACCGTAAATTTGCTGACATTGGTAACACAGTGACAATGCAGTATGAAGGGTAAGACTTTATGCACCCACCTATTTTTTATTCTTTCAAGTTTCCTTTCATCCATTTCTTCTTTAGTTTGACATGTTTCGGCTCTGCTTTCTACAGAGGGATCTTTCGGATACTGGATTGGGCTGATATAGTAAATGCACACATCATCTCTGGTCCTGGAATCGTGGATGGACTGAAATTAAAGGTCTATAATACTAGTTGTGACATTATCTTGAATGTAGCTGGACCTAAATTGCTTGACTAACATGCCTCTTGAACCATGATAAGGGTTTGCCTCGCGGAAGGGGTCTGTTGCTGCTTGCCGAGATGAGTTCAGCTGGTAACCTTGCTAAGGGAGATTATACCACTTTTGCAGTTAAAATTGCTGAGGATCATTCCGACTTTGTTATCGGCTTCATATCAGTTGATCCAGCATCATGGCCTGGGGCACCAATAAATCCCTCTTTCATTCATGCAACTCCTGGAGTTCAAATGGTGACTGGTGGTGATGCTTTAGGGCAGCAATATAACACTCCATATTCTGTGAGTTTCTGCATCTTGCTATGCATCTTTTGTCATAAGCAGAAAATAGCCGTAAATGAAATGCTTGGTGCCTGTCTTGTTTGTGAACACGTTTTCTGTTTTCACTATTTTCTTTACAAAATCTTGAAAACAGAAAACGTCTTCACAAACCAAATAGACCCATAAATATAAATAGGAAAGAAAGGAGGGGGAGGGTGAATACTAAATACTTGTCACACTTACAAGTAGTTAGGATTGTACCTCCAACCTACATTATATTGAACTCAATTGACCTTTGTTGTGTATATATAGTATTGGTAACTAGACATCATCGATTTCAGTTTGGACCTTCAATAATAAATGGTCAAACTTGAAAGAATTATGTATATCCAGTGCTAATATCTAATTATTACCTTTATGATGGAAAACAAAGGGCGATGATGCAAACTTAATCTTCGTTTACTTCCCTTGGAAAGTAGTAGATATCATATACAACAACATAGACAATAAACAACGAAGCCTTATCCTGCCATAACTTGGGTTTCTTTTTTCTTTTGTTTATTTCCTCAAACTTGTTTGCTTGAGTTTCAAACCATCTTTATTTTCGTCAAGTATTATTTGTTCTGAGTTGATTTTAATATCATATTTTGCTCCTTCTAATATTGTGATGAAAACGCCTCTATGCAATATTTCGTTTTCTGATTCAATCTTGTGCTTTTCACTTCTGCATATTTGAGCTTACTGCAATTGAAAATTCCCCATATGGAATTTCAGGTTGTCCATGACAGGGGTAGTGACATTATCATAGTGGGCCGTGGGATCATCAAGTCAGGTAATCCGGCTGAAACGGCTCGCAACTACCGACTTCAAGGATGGAATGCATATTTGGCCAAGTGCAGCTGAGGACCCTATATTATGAGGAAATTTTGTTTCTGCACGCTATTTTTGGCCAACAATTAGGATACATTCTAGGAAATAAGACTTCCATTGATGAGAAACAAATAAAAGGCTTCCATAAAATATCCCCAGATTAAAAAATGAGGTTTTCATTCTGTATAAATGTTAGAAAAGTAGAAGAAGCACTTGGGGAGTGGCTTTGTTTTCTGTTTCTTTGTTAGAGACGTTACATTTGTGGTTCTGCAGCACAGTATTTTATCATTTTTTTCTTATTAGTGAAACAGGACTTGAAAAATATATTCACCCTTTTTAGTTCAGCCATTCAAATCTCAACCAGAGATGTTAATGATATTACATCCCTTTATAATGGATGAATAATATATTTTACATTAATTTTTGGAATTTTACATCCATTTATATGCCAAGACCCAACTATCTAATGGTGACTAAGTACATCGCTACAGTATCTCATGTTATTATCAAACAACAAAACTAAAAAATGACATGTTCAGTTTTAGAGCACACAACCAAGCATTGATCATTACAAAAAGAGATTGTTTTAACTAGAAACAGTTGAATCCAATCAAGCAATCAATATGCCTAACAAGAACGTTTGTTCAGCTTCTCTTAACCATTGACTACTATAGATGAAAAAAGAACATAGACAGAGCAGGCTAAGGTTCTACATCTCTATTGGCAATTATCATAGTGATCGTACATTACACCATTACTTCTTGTTCATGTATTTGATACAAGGATTAGCAAAGAGTGTTTGCCCCCAAAATGACATGACAAAACAGAATACATGACCAGAATATTCATCACTATAAGAAATACGCTGCGCTACAAACTACTTCACTCTAATATCATTGCTGTAGGACACAATCTCTCTAAACAGTCACTGTTCTTTCCAGATCCTACCGGTAACCCTTAGCTTTAATTCTTTCCTGTCGCCGCCGGAGAAGAATAGAGCCATATTCCTCTGAATTATGAGACCGTCAAAACTGTCACGAACCTTGCGATGGCTGTCCCTAATGCTTCTAGGAACACCCTGCCAAATCATTTTCCTCCCATTTCCACCCACTTCTAGACTGTAGCTATAATTCTTTGCCTCGTTATCATCACCCATAAATCGCAAAAAAGCTATGTAGACAGGAGCCATTCCTAGCTGAAAAGCTTCAAAGTGTAGACAAAAATACTGACCAAAGCAGCTGAAAACCTATAAACCAATGTGAAATCCATGAATCAGCTAAACCCCAAATTTGACTAATGCCACAATTAAGTGCATAACTGGCCCTTGTACAGACTACGGCAACATTTGCAACTTGCAAACTAATTGTTGATTACAGCTTTAAAAATACAATTCAGCTTCTGAAATGTTTCATTATTGAGAAGTCTAGTGAAAACATTTTTGTTATTAATTAAATAAAAGCCTAATCAGTTTGCATAAATTCTATATTTCCATAATTTCTTCGCTGTAACGAAAATTAGCATGTTTGGTTCTGCTTAATTATAGGAGAAATTTAATTTTTTATCATTTCAAAAATGCTCCATGAAATATATCTATTATAAGATTTTTTAACAAAAAATAACGTAAATTCAAACACGCATACATTCAAATTTCAAACATGCACTTAAATAACACAATCTACTGTCTAGTGAATTTGCTGAAAGAAAATAAAAAGGTAGTTCGGCAAAACAATACCGTGAGCATCCATGTGGCATTTTCAACCTCTTGTGGATTTGATTTTACATAACGATGGTTAAAAGTGCTACCATTGTGCATGTCCACTTTGTGATCATCTTTCAAATGGGCCACCAAGTAGGGTATATCACCCATAGCTGAGCATTCTGAACCAGCATATGGACAGTTATATGGTCTATATGCACACTGGGATTCGTGTTTCAGCTTGCTATAATATGGATAGATACCAATGCACCCAAAACCTTGATATTTACAAGGAAGTTCCAAAGATGCAGCCACCTTCTCTAGTGCTAAACATCTGATATTGCCAAGTTCATGCCTACAAGTAGGGCACCGATTGTGGACCCTTGGTTTGCAACCTGAGCATATCGTGTGGCCATTTGAACACTGCAACAATAATAGTATGAATATAAGTTTCCAAATTTCTGAATTGAAAATACTTTGCTATATAAGACGATATTCAATTTAAATCTTCAGTAAAGCCAACAAATAAATAAACTAAACAAGTTATATATAGCAATGGTATAGTGTTCTTGCTAGGAGAAATATCAAATCTTCTGAAAATTGGATCATATACGCAAGATCACAGTATTAATATTGATCTTGAATAAGAAAACTAGCACCTCAACACTTAGCTTTTCCTTGTGACATACCTAACAAGTGTAAGAATCCCAAGTTTTTCTTTGTTTTTTCTTAATGCAATCTTATTGATTAGCAGCAACACCATTATTTCCTACTTAATTGCCAGATTGCACAATGACTCCCACAACTTTTTATAATACTATCACTTGCTTTCTTAACAACCCAGAGAACAACAATAAAACATCACAAATACATAAACAACCTGATGGATTGGAGGGTACATTGCATTCAGGCATACAGGACACTCTAAAAGCTCACGAACACTGCTTGAAACAGTCCCATTAGGTTTGAGAGCAGTTAGGGCAGGATCATTTACTAATTCACTAACATCTGTTGCCTCCTCATTTTGAGGGGGATCAACTTCAGTTTTGGTCCTTATATCGTCAAAGAATGGATTACTTGATGCCATGCTATTAAAAGCAATCTGCAACAGCCCTGTGAGTAGTAATTTAAAAAGAGAAAAATTTTAGAATCAACCAGGAAGGGAGTAACCAAATTCAATACATAACTGATTTTCCTTTTTTTCACCACATTTGAACATAATTAATTAGGTATTACAATATTACATGCATACCTTATGCACATCTCCTCAATTACAACCAATGAATTATACAAGTAAACACTCATATTGGTCCCCAAAAATGTCCAAAATGGACACTTTGCTCCCTAACAAATTTTTATTACTCTAGAAGTCCCTCAGAATTTGTTAGGGACTTCCATAGTAATGAAAGTTTGTTGGGGACCAAAGTATTTGATCTGAAATTCATTGGGAACCAATTTTGGGTGTTTACTCTAATTACACCTCTTTAGTCAAAGAATGAATTCTGCCTCTATATGGCTCCTACATTGAGACTTGAGAGTATCAAATATGCATGGTGTTCATCTAATTTGATTTTAAAACCAATTTACATAGCACACAGTCATTGTATGCTTAACAAATTATAAATGTTTGATAGCTGAGTTTATGAAAGAATAGAAATTACAACAAACATCCAAAAACATGAGCATTTGTCATTCAAACATTTCAATGATTTGATTCTAAAATCCAATTTATATTGACCAACAGGAATGCTTAGTTCTTTTCCAACAAAAGGTAATCAACTCTTCGACTTATAATGAGAGATAAGGACACTTTCAACCATAAAAAGACATGTAGATGATTGATCATTGACATTTCAAAAACTAAAAAGTTAAGGCCTTAATCTCAGTTCCGGCCAAAAGGGATTCCTCCACTTACTCAACCTATATTCCCAGCCTTGGTTTCTACGTTTGCTTATCAAGTAGATAAACAAAAGCGGCCACAACAAAAGCCCTTTCCAGCCCCTGCGAGATATTAGGGATGGATGCATGGATCAAACACTACTAGTTCTCTGTGTTTTCTCCAATCTGCCTACTACTATGATTCAAGATAGGCATGGAGATAGACAAAAGAAACAAATGCAATCTGAGTTATTATGAAACATTATCACATGGTTTGATTCATTCTACCAATCCCACCTAGTTGGAAGAAAAGGGGTTCGCTGCTGAAAAAGCAGAGATCACATTTCAAACCCTGAAAAGAACAAACTGTTCCATACATTTCCAAATGCCACATAATTAAAACCCTAAACCTTGAAAACAATAAATAAAAGCACAATTGATTCAAGGCAAAACCTTCCACAGATCTACAACAAACACTTAAAAAGAACCCCAACAAGAATAACAGGAATCCCTAATCTTAATCAAAACGAGTCAACAGGAACGGCCTAACAAGAAAACTTAAAAAACGGAAAAACAGAGAGGAAGAAAGGAATACCTGAAATGACTGAATGATCAGAAGCTCATTACAGAGAGGAATAAAAGGAATGGAAAATTCAAAATAAGAAAGAGGGTTTAATTTACCGAAAACAAAAAGGGAAAGAATGATGTTATTGTTACGGGTGGGTGAGGGGGGAGAGGGTTCACACAACAAACTAATAAATGAAAAGGAGTCACGAGTGCGCGTATGCAGATGCAACAAGAATTTTCAAATTAAAGGGAATGAGAGAGAGTGAGAGGAGCGTATAGCGGAAGAGAGAGAGAGAGAGTTCTCGATTCGATGGAAATGGCAACGGGATTCAAACTGAGTTGATCTGTATCATGCACCTTACATGGCAAGGTGCATCACATACTTCCTCATCTAACACAATTAATGCCTTAATGGCCATATTCAATTCATGGAAAAGTACAGGGAGCCAATGGCTTAAGTGTACAATGCATATAATTGAGGTTTAAGAAGTATTAGAGATATAATTATTAGTGTTATATTGTTCTATTAGGTTATATTTTTGGGATGAGTAGTTTCATATTTATTAGATAGTATGAGTGATATAGCCCGTTATACATATTGTATACTTAGGTCTTAGGCCATTAGCTCCTTAACACTATCCTCAATTTATTTATAAGAAATACTAAGACACTAATAAATTTTGTGATTTATAATCATAATTAATTATTATTAATATTTTTAATAATATATTTAATAATATAAAATTATTTATTTTTTGTTGATTAAATATTGACTAAATTTTAATAAAAGTACTGTTTTTTAAATTTTTTTTTCTTATTTAGTTCATTTCATAAATAAAATTTATTTTATGAACAAACTGCAACTACCCTTCATACTCGGGTTAATGTTCGGTGAATCATTCTGGTCGTTGTATGTTTACAAGTCAATATCATAGTCAATAAAATTGATTTGGTCAAATGATTACTGGGTTAGTCATGGAATCATCTAAACCAAGATTAATTGAAAAAATATATAAAAACAAGATAGAATTTATTTTAGTGCAGGATCATTTATGTAAAAAGTTACGGAATTAAAACAATTTAAATTGATAATATTTATACATGACAAAAATGATAAATTTAAGGATATTTTTATTTAAATTAATAAATATAGTATTTATCGAAATAAATAAACGTTAAAAAATTTATCAAGAAGGTTTTTGGCCAAAATAGCTACATTTCGGATGTATGGACCCTGTACTGTGATACGATGCCTGCAAGTCATATTTCGAATGCAACCGTATATGAACATAAGCATATATTGGATACACTGTATCCAAGATACGCGTGTTTTTGAATTTGAGTCGGTGCATCTGAGATACTAACGTTGTTATAGCCCATTTTTTTATATATAATGTTGCAATATTTTTGTAAAAAAACTTATATCAAAATGTATAAATAAGTAGAGTCATATATGTGATTGGAAGTCTAAAAACATACATAATGAGCAAAATACATAGTAATAATGATAAGGGTTAAGTATTGTTTTCGTCCCTAACGTCTTGGGTCAAAATCAAAATTGTCCCCGACCTTTTTTCGTTATTGAAATCATCCTCAACGTTCAAAAACGCTTTAAAATCACCCTTCCCCGAATTCTTGGACCAAAATACCCTCATCATCAACATTCTTCTCTTCACCTTTCTCACCCCACCACCTTCACTGCCACCAACATTACCACCACAACCACCATCAACACCAACACCACCACCACCAACACCAACACCAACACCAAGAACATCAAACAACAGCAACAACACCATACCACCACAAGCAGGCAACAGGACGCGGCTCCTCCAACGGCGGCGATCCCCTCCCCCCTTTCCCCTTCCCACTCCTCCTCCCCCACACCCCTTCCCCCCCACCCTCACAAGCGTCCTTTCCCCTTTTTCCCTTCGCCGGCGCCGTCCCCCTCCCTCTCCCCCTCCCCCTTCCCCTTCCCCTTCCCCTCTCCCTTTTCCCTTCTCCCCTGCCCCCTCGCCCTTCCCCTTTTCCCTTCTCCCTTCTCCCCTGCCCCCTCCCCTGTTTTCTTTTTTTTTAATAATGATGAGGGTATTTTGGTCTAAAAATTCGAAAAATGATGATTTTAAAGCATTTTTGAACGTTGAGGATGATTTTAATAATGAAAAAAGGTCGGGGACGATTTTAATTTTGACCCAAGACGTTAGGGATGAAAACAATACTTAACCCTAATGATAACTAACGCCGTCCGGCGGCAGGATCCAAATGGTGTCCCTTCTCACATCCACGAGGATGAGACACCCTAGGAGGACGGTATGGACGGGGACGAACAACTGGCTGGCTGGAAGTGGGTGGTGGCCGCTGGTGTATTGGTGGAAGAGGAGCTGCTACAATCATGGGAGGAGGCGTAGGAGGTGGTGGCCAGCTAGAACCGGACAGAGGTGGCTCTGGTGGTAGGGATGGAGTCTGATAGTAGGGTGACAGAGCAGAACCAGACTGGTGCGGTGGTGGAGGAGGAGTCTGGTAACACCCTGGAGGAGCTGAACCATGCTGGGTGGATACACTGCTCGATGTCCCAAGTATGTCGGTATCGTCTCTCCAGTGGCAATAACGGCTGACCAAGTCATCTATCACATCACCCGTCGCCCTAATGATCTAGAACATATCATCGATGTTTATCTCAACATTGGATCTAATGTCGAACTAGGGCTGGTACCAAGCGGTGTCATCAGCCGGGTGGTGACTGGGGATGGAGGTACCCGGCATAAGCCTCGTAGCCACGTCAGCCTCATGGTCAGCGAAGAATGCATCGGACGGCTGCCCTGCATGTGCATCAGGAATGTCAACCTTAGGTATATCCTCCTGTCGTGCGTACTCAGCCTCCTCGTCTGACAACTGCTAGTCTCCGTCACCGTGCTGAGGATCCCAACTGTCCCTATGGGCATTTTGACCGCGTGCCTGTCGTGCCAGTCTCCGGACATCATCGCGAGGTCGCCTCCTCGCCCGTCGCCTCCTATCTGGGGCATCCCATGGTAACTGTATCTCATCTCTATGACTAGGGGCTGCAGGGAGGATATCAGTCGGTGGGGCTGCTGCTCTGGGATCGGCCAGGATGTCATCACCGGAGAGATGTCTTGACTCTGCAGGCCACCAAGCAAGGTACTCTTGTGTCGGGCGAAGGTCTGGATGACCGTCGATGGTAACCAAGTGTTGTGCCTAGTAACGGCCCCTGAATATGTTAGATAGTATCTTGGATGCACTAGTCCAAATCCGAAAACACGCGTATCTCGGATGCAGTGTATCCAATATATGCTTATGCTCATATCATGGTTGCATTCGAGATATGACCCGCAGACGCCGTATCACAGCATGGGGTCAGTGCACCCAAGATGTGATTGACGATGTATTTTGATAAATTCTTCGACGTTTATTTATTTCGGTAAATACTATATGTATTTAATTTAAATAAAAAAATTCTAAATTTAATGGTGATTAAATTATTATTTTTTTCACTTTAGTAATTTTCTTCAAAAACATACATCACTTATTATATTCAATAAGAATCTTATCTAGTCGATTTTTATGGATAAGTAGTGTACGACCCACGCTACGCGCAAACAAAATGTTATTTCATTATAAAAATTTATTGGTACTTATTCATTGAAATTAATAGTTGTTACTTTTAATTTGGAAAATGTATTCGTATATAAAAATCTAGTGTACAGTAAATAAGACTGTTCCATCATGATGGTTATCAGTGGCTAAGAGAATGAGGGGTTGAATTTTAGGCTCATTTTCTTGTAAAAATTACTTTTTGCTTTTTCAAAAAAATTTAGGAGATATTTTTGCTTTTATCTCGTAACAAGTTGAGAGACACTTTAATTTTTGTCTCTTGAGTAACAGAACCAGAAGTGAAGTAGAGAAGAAGAAGTGACACATAGATGTATCCTGGTTCAGTTACCTAGTGCAATGTAGCCGACATCAAGTCTCCATCACAATAGTGACAGAATTTTACTATCTTTCAACAGAATTACATTAATTAATTCTCCCTAGGATCTATCCAATCCTATATGGGACAAGTCCAGATTCTAACCCAACCTGAACTTGACTAGGACTCAAACCTAGCTTTCAACAGCAAAGTGCTAACCCAACTTGTAAGAGAATTCCTTCAGGATCATAACAACAAAACAAAAATACATACAAAGAATTTCTGAGATAGCTATGACTTTTTCTCCAAGTTTAACTCTCTGCCTTTTTCCAGTCATTGACTTTTTCTTACAAAATCTCATATTTTGCCTTTTATCAATGAAACACAGACATACTAAATTGAGAAAAAAGAAATATTCAATGAAAACCATGAATGAGAAGAATAAACAGCTCAAAGAGCTATGAAAACTCAAACGTGTGCTCTCACTCCTTCCTTTAATCCTTAGCCGTTCACCCCTATTATAGAGGGATGAAGCTTCTAGGGCTTGAAACCTTCTTCAGCACATGTTGGTTCTCTTCTCCCAATACACAGATGCAGCAGTGGCGTTCACAGAGGAGAGAGGGTAGAAGCAGCGATATGCAATTATACCTTCAATCTTCTCTTTCAACCAAAGAGTGATGTGATAGATGTGAGAGGAGAGAGAAGAGAGAGTTCGTCGGTGGATGAAGTGAATATAATAAATTGAATTGAAATGAAATAATGTCATGTGATGGTTCTAATGAAATAGAATTTGAATAACTTAGTTACTGTCTAAGTGAATGAATAGATTTGAATGTTGACCACCGTTGAACTTTGGTTTGATTACAGGCTTGCTTATGTTCTTGGACTTATTTATTTTCTTTCTCCCTCATGGTTCAGCCATTCAATCTTTGGATTAAGATTATTGGAATAAATAGTTTGTTCAAGCTGAACTTGATATTGGGCCATATTTCTTTTTTTATCTTCCTTGTTCAGATTGTTTGCTTTCATAGTCATTCATCATATGATATGAGTGCTTTGTTTAAATCATATTGGGCCAGATGTAATATGAACTTATTTTTCATGTTTCTTGGACTAATGTGAATTAATTAATTTCCTGCACATAAACACAATAAAATTATACAAACAAATAATCTAATAATATTTAGTCATCATTTTAATCTTAGTTTAATTTTCTAAACTCAACACATTCTTTATTATAGAGGCCAAAATAATTTTATCATTTTTCTAGCCGATATTAGAAAATCCGCTTAAATGTAAAAAGTATTATATTTGTATATTTAAATAAATATTGTTACACTCTGTTATTGTTATACAATCCAAAAAATTAAAATTTTTATTAAATCTCCAGTGTATAGTCTGCGATAACGCGGGTCATGTATTTAATCTACTTTATTTTATTTAGGTATAATTTATTTATAAAAAGATTATTATATATTTATTGAAAGAAGTATTTTATTTAGTATAAAAAAGATTGAGTGATAAATCTATTTTATTATATTGATGTTTAATTTGGTTAATAATTTTTTTTTTCAAATGGTAACTTTAAAAAATATTTTAACTAAATTTAAAAAAAATAAATTAACTATTATGTAAAAGTGAAATTAACTATTCAAAATATTCTTTTAGTATATTTCTCACCTTTCACATCAGCTATTTCATAAATCTATTTATTTTTTATTTTCTTAATTGATGTACAAAAGAGCCTAAATATCATTGGGTTATATAACTAAATTCATTTAATTATATAAATAAATGCTAATACATTTTTTATTAATTGTTTTAATGATTCCAAAATTTAAAAATTTATTATCGACGCAAATATTTTCTTCAAACAATCAAAATGTCAAAATTTATAATTACTATAGTTGACAAAAAATCTATATTATAAAATGTTATTAATATAAAATACGAATTTACTTTTAAATATGAATAAACACCCAATTGATTTTTTTGCATCTTTACTATGTATGAGTAAATGCAAAATTCAATAAATTTTAATAAAACGGAAAGAGTATGCAAAGATAATAAAATTGTGAAAGAATAATAATGAAAGAAAAGAAAAGATGAAGAAATTTTATTGATTGTTGATTGATTGAATTGTTCATTATGAAGGTAAAACTAAATATATATAAAGCATTGGCCTATGAAAGATAAAAGTAAATAAAGATAAGATAAAGATAAGATAGAGATAAAGATAAAGATAACTATAAGATAAGATAAAGATTAAAATTATAATTGAATTTGTGCATTCTGTTGGGCTGAATTTGTGGGCCGTGAGACGTCTTTATTGTTGTCATGGGCTAAGGTGGAAGAGTGATTTAATACGCCCTCGCAAGCTGGAGGATGAAAGATGTCAAGAATACTAAGCTTATTCAGATTAAGATGGAAGGGTTGAGGAGACAAAGGCTTGGTGAAGATGTCGGCTAGTTGCCCAGAAGAGGGAATTGGGAGAAGTTTCATTACTCCAGCTTGAGCTTTTTGTCGAACCAAGTGACAATCAACCTCTAAATGTTTGGTCCGTTCATGAAAAACCGGGTTAGCAGCAATGTGAAGAGCACTCTGATTATCACAATATAAAACTGGTGGGCGGATAGGAGAGATGCGTAAAAATTGTAACACATTTAGTATCCATTGAAGTTCACAAGTTGTGTTGGCAAGTGCACGATATTCTGCTTCGGTGGATGAGCGGGCAACGGTAGTTTGTTTCTTGGTCTTCCAAGAGACTAAAGAACTGCCTAAGAAGAAACAATAACCTGTTAAAGATCGTCGAGTGTCGGGACATCCAGCCCAATCAGAGTCACTAAAACCAAGAAGCTGAATTTCTGATTCCCTTGGAAAGAAAAGTCCTTTGCCGGGACTAGTTTTCAGATACCGTAACACATGCTTGGCAGCTTGAAGATGAGATTCAGTAGGAGATGCCATGAATTGACTTAATTGTTGAGTGGCATACATGATGTCCGGTCGAGTAGTGGTGAGATAGATAAGACGGCCAACCAAACGGCGATATACAAAAGGGTCGGATAGCAGGGGACTTTTATCTTGATATAGTCTTGTGGTGCTATCCATTGGAACAGAGGCAGGTTTAGCACCTAATAAACCAGAATCCTCCAAAAGATCAAGACAATATTTTCTTTGAGATAAGCAAATTCCCTTCTCTGATTGAGCAACTTCAATACCCAAAAAATATTTTAACGGACCCAAGTCTTTAATTCAAAAGTGTTGGTGCAAAATAGACTTAATGGCAGCAAGTTCAGAAATAGAATTACCAGTGAGAACAATGTCGTCAACATAGACTAAAATGATAGAAATTTGATCACCAATGAATTTAACAAATAAGCTATAATTAGATGAGGTCTGCTGATATCCATGAGATAGCAAAAGATGAGAAAGTTTATCATACCACATACGACTAGATTGTCGTAAACCATACAGTGACTTTAGTAGCTTACAACATTGATTCGGTTGAGGAGATATAAATTCAGGTGGCAGAGTCATATAAACATCTTCAGAAAGATCCCCATGTAAGAAAGCATTATTGACATCCAACTGATGTATGGGCCAACGCTTCATAGAAGCCAATGCCAAAACTAATCTGATGGTGGCAGGCTTGACAACAGGGGAGAAAGTTTCCAAGAAATCAACACCTTCAGTTTGAGTGAACCCTTTAGCCACAAGGCGTGCTTTATATCGATCAACTGAACCATCAGACTTGCGTTTGATGCGATAGACCCATTTACAGCCAACCGGCTTAACCCCTGCAGGACAATCAACAAGACGCCAAGTTTTGTTCAACTCAAGAGCATCCAACTCATCTTTCATAGCACTACGCCAATTAGAGTATTGATTGGCGTCCTTAAAAGACTTTGGCTCAACGTCAGAATGTAGAGATAAAAGAAACTTTTTATGTGAAGATGAAATGGAAGAAAAAGACATGACTGAAGATAAAGGATACTTGCACTTTGAGGGAGATTGATTTGTAGAGATGAGAGAGGAATTACACAAGTAATCAGAGAGATATGCTGGAGGTCGGTGAGGCCGGTCGGAATGACGAGGATGGGGTTGCTCAGGTGGTGAAGAAGGTGACGGGGGATGAGAAGGTGATGGTGGACTGGTGTCTAGTGCAGAAGGAGAGATGGGTGTCTGTGTTGAAAGTGATTCGGTTGTCATGGGTTCAACTTGGCTAGGTAACGATAGTGAGGAAGAAGGAGAGGTTGTTGGAGAAAATAAAGAACTAGATGGAGTTGGGTCAATGGGTATAGGTGAGGGTTCAACTGGAAGACTAACTGAATCTTGTTTTTGAGAAGGTGTGTTTGGCAATGTTGGGCTGAATGTATGGAATTGGGCATTTTTTGTGACTAAGGGCAAGACCATTTCATAGAAAATTACGTTTCTAGAAATCTCAATTCTTTTATCTTCTAAAACATAAACAATATATCCTTTAAAACCACTTTGAAAGCCAATGAATACAGCCTTTTTGGCTCTTTGATCAAATTTTGATCTATTTGCCTTTAGGGTAGAAACAAAACATAAGCATCCAAAAACTTTAAGGTCATGATAATTTGGTGGATGATTGAATAAAATTTCAAATGGTGTTTTAAAATTAATTGCGGATGATGGAACTCTGTTAAGTAAATAAACAGCATGTCTAACAGCATAAGACCAAAAAGATGATGGTAAATTAGATTGAAACATAAGAGCACGAGCTATATTCAAAATATGTTGATGCTTGCGTTCTACCCTTCCATTTTGTTGAGGAGTTTCAACACAACTACGTTGATGAATAATGCCCTTTGAAGCATAAAAATCAGGTAAAATAAATTCTGGTCCATTATCGGAACGAATAGTTTTGACTTTGGAGTTGAATTGTGTTTCAATTAAAGTAATAAAATTTTTTATTTGATTTTGCACTTCTCCTTTTGATTTTAATAAAGTAACCCATGTAAAGCGGCTAAAATCATCAACAATAGTAAAAAAATATTTATGATTATGAATAGAATTTTGTCGAAACGGACCCCAAATATCAAAATGTAATAAATCAAAACTTGCATTGGCTTTGTTAAAACTTTGAGAAAATGAAAGTTTCTTTTGCTTAGAAAGGTGACAAATGTCACAAGCTTCATCATGATGCATAGAGATAAAAGGAAATTGTTTATGTAAATGATTAAGTCTTTGCCCAGATAGGTGTCCTAAACGAAAATGCCATATATTGGAAGGTGTAATGGGTGGAGATTGGATAGAATTTATGGAGTGTGTAGTGGATGAATTTTTACCGAAATTGGGTTCAAAGACATATAATCCCTCTCTCATTCTGGCCAGATCAATCGTCCCCAAATTGTTGCTCTGTAAAGTGCAAGAAGAAGATGAAAAAGTGAGTTCACATGTGAGTGCTGAAGTAATTTTTGAAACAGAAATAATATTAAAGTTGAATTGAGGTAAGTAAAGAACATCATGAAGAACCAAGGATGGTGAAAATTGAACGATGCCTTTATAAGAAACAGTAGTTTGAGAACCATTTGGTAAATGAACAATAATAGGAGAAATTTGTGTGTAAGAAATAAACCAAGACAAATTTGATGCAATGTGATCTGTGGCACCAGAATCAATAATCCAAGTATTCAAGAATGAATCTCGATTTGAAGAATTGTTAACAGTAGAAAAAACATTGAAAGAACAAAGATAATGAGTAGTTGGACTTGGCAAAAGCTCAAGTTGGTTTGAAGGACGAGCTTCTTCATTGAAAGGAGGTGCCATGAAAGAAAAGTATTGGGCTGACAAAAGGTCCAAAGAGGCTCTGAATGAAGTTGCTGGTATGCCCTTTCTCCCTGGTCCATGGATGTCAGCAGAGCTCAAGAGGAGCTCTGATACCATAATAAAACGGAAAGAGTATGCAAAGATAATAAAATTGTGAAAGAATAATAATGAAAGAAAAGAAAAGATGAAGAAATTTTATTGATTGTTGATTGATTGAATTGTTCATTATGAAGGTAAAACTAAATATATATAAAGCATTGGCCTATGAAAGATAAAAGTAAATAAAGATAAGATAAAGATAAGATAGAGATAAAGATAAAGATAACTATAAGATAAGATAAAGATTAAAATTATAATTGAATTTGTGCATTCTGTTGGGCTGAATTTGTGGGCCGTGAGACGTCTTTATTGTTGTCATGGGCTAAGGTGGAAGAGTGATTTAATAAATTTATTTATTGCAGAGTACTCATTCATCATTATTGTAATTAAAATAGCAAAATATAATCAACTAAAATTGTTTTTCCTCACTTCCTTTATTAATATAGTTAAGAATAGTAGATAAAATAAAAAAGAAAGAAATTTTGGTTAGATACATCTTTATCAGTTTAATTCTTTTTAGTGTATTAAATATTTAAATTACTAATCATTATTTATATCGTTCCATTAGCTTTATCGAAGCATCCACATATTTTGTATTTTAATTACTATATAGATATATAATTAATTAATTATAATCAACCCCAATTTTTATATGTAAGAACAAATATAAAAAATATATTATATTACAAGGATAGATATGATCCATCATTTACGCTATGGTTTAAAAAATAAACAAATTTTTTTTTTTGTATAAAGATTTCGAAGAACCTTCTTTCCTTTGAAAAAAAAAATTTGGTGAAAAATAAAATTAAATGAAGAATTTTTTTATTAAATTTAGACTAAAAATATACATGGCACATGATATATTTTTTGTGTTTTTTTAGTCAAAATAAATTTAACTTTTTACCAAAATTTTTTTCTTTATTATAATATTATTCTCTTTTCAAATCATTTAAGAAAGATCATCATGCCTCCCATTTATTTAAAAAGGAATAAAAGAACAATATCCCCCCCCCCCCCCCCCCTTCTCCCCCACACACACCAAAACCTTTAATTGGTGTTGGCTTCACTTGAAATAATTAATTTGGTATTGACTATTGGCTATCACTAAATTCAGAAGATATTTTAAACTTTTTAATTTACTAACTCAGTGTATTCTTGAGTGAGCCTATCCCACTCATTCTTTTAATTTTTGAACTTAAATTTTTTTACTATGATTCTCAAAATAAACCTAACTCACTCATGCTACTTACTTTTTATTTATATGTCTCTCTTGTAATCAATTCCTAAAGTCAAAGTACTCTCATCACTGATTTAGTTATTCTAATTTCCTCTCGTCCTATATGTGTATCTAAAAAGGGTATTTTTCTGTCTCCTAAATTTTTTGGCTATTGGGGTGTGTCACAAGATTGTGGCATTGTTTTTGAAGGTAAAAGTGAAGATACAATACTTGAAATAGATAATGAATCAAACAAACATCACAATTAACAGCACAGTTGGTGAATCAAACAAACATATAGAGAAAAATACTTAAGAGATTTGAAATTTGATGAAAATAATGAATCAAACAAACATCACAATTGGTGAAGATACAATCAATTTCTTGATACAACTAAAAAAATACTTAAGAGATTTGAAATTTGGAATTACAGAGTATAATATTTAAAAATTTAAAATCCGCTTAAGAATAGATATAAGGATGCATAATGATCTATTTTAAATTTATATGAGATGTAAAAAAATAGCAGGCTAGGAACTAAATTAGCTACTAGAGAAAATTTCATAAAAATTTACATATTTTAAACAAAAGTGAGCATGCATATTAGTTAAAAGTTTTCAATATACAAACTCTAAATTCACAATGAAACCATCTCATCAAAGAATCATATGATTAAGCCGCAAACAAAAAATAAACTACTCCATGTTCATCAAAATTCAATTTAATTAAACTAAAATCTTTTCTAGTTCTTATCAATTCTTTTAAATTATGAAATATATATTTTTTAAGTTTATTGAATGATAGAAAAATGTCAGTAATTGAGATTTTAATCAAAAGAAATGCATTAGACTTAAAAAAATGTCAAAATCTAATAAAAGTCTCAATGAGAATTGCATACACCTTATTCAAACCATTACCAGCCCATTAAATATAAAATCTAAAAAATTCACACAAATAAAAACGCGTTTGTCCAATTAATAAATACTAATTCAATATTCTACGATAAATGCAATACCTTTAAAGAGTAATAAGATAAGTTTCAAGAAACCAATTGACAAATAAAATAGACTTTTTTCAATAAAATTTACTTAAACGAAATCATAACATATAAACATATGAAGATAAAAGAAGATCATACTAACTGTCTGATTTACTTAATTTCATTGGCATCAATGAAAGAGTCTATAGTCTTCCCAAATCTATGAGAAGTTACCACTCTCCCAATGTACTTTCTTTGCCTACTTCACCATCTCAATGACCTCTGTAACAATTTCAACTTGGTTAATCTACATTACAATGGAGTATATAAAATGTATGAGCTTTAGAAGTAAATATTACGATATGTACTTTGGGTCACATAGCTATTATCACTATTATAAGACTGGGAATGCATGTATCTCAGTCTCCTTGATAAAAATCAGGTCAATAGAGAATAAAGAAAAGAAAAGAAAATAACAAAGGTCGATCTATTTGAGCTTTGTTTTCTTTCTTAATTTCATGTTTTAATTTTCTTTTAATATATATTTTTTTAAGTCACAAACTTATAAGAGATCAGAAATTGCATCAAAGATTATATGTAATTTAACAAAACAGTAAGTTTATATTTGCACTTCTATCTCGTGATTTTTAATGATAATAGAAGAACAAAAAGAAAAAATAAGAAAAAATCAATTAAAAAATGAACTTTCCAACAGAGGTAGTAGTCATTACCATGAAATTGAAAATTGAATGAAGGAAAGTGTTGCAGTCACAGTGATTTGTTCATTGCTTATCTAGGCATTGGGTTATTCACTTACATAATATGATTATTATTTATTAATAGCCCTAAATTTTGTTTCAGTAATAAATTGATATATATGCAAAATATTTATATTTGTCTTACATGAATTGTCCAATTAAATTCAACTTAGTGTTATTTACCATAGTTTGATGAAAATTCGGACTTGCTATTAGTACTGACAAAATCTTAATTGATGTGGTTAATCTATAACAATACAAACTGAAATACTAGTACAAAACAGAAATAAATTGTCCATTAAAACATACATTAGTCCTCAAAATACTAGCAAATATAAATTAATACTGATTTATACCTTACATAACCAAAAGGCAAATAATCATATCTAATATCTCAATTATATTCAAATATTAATTTAACCAAAAGGCAAATAATCATATCTAATATCTCAATTATATTCAAATATTAATTAAGGTCAATATATATATTCAATGATGTGCATCTTTTGTCTCTTATCATCCATATGGCTTAACTTGTTAGTGGAGAGCTGAAAATCTTTTTCATTGTCAATCTTTAATGACACTGCCTGTTTGACCCCATTAGAAACTCTCTTTGTTGAGGTCTTGTACTTGAGGCTTGTGACAAAATCCTCCACAATATCCTGCCCAATACATAAGTGCATATTGTGTTAGTTGACAATAAACCAATCATCTCTAGTTGTGTTTGCTTATAATTAGTAGGTAATTGAGATACACACTACAGAGTATTGAGAATTATTATCAAACTTAACATTAACCACATGAGTTGAAACATCCATTGAATTACTGAACCAATTCTCCTATAGAAAGGCACACAATAATCCTTCTTAGATATTGTAGTCAGTATCTTAATTTCTTGATTAGTAGGTTATACAACTATAGATATATAAGATACATGTAGTTAAGACATCAGAAGTAAGACAATTTTTTTCTACAATCTTTTCATCATCACATACCTTCATAATAGTATAAATCTGGTCATGCTTGCTGATTTTGGCAGTTTTAACATTAATTGTAAAATGTAACTTCTTGTCCATCATGTTATCAAAGGTTGGAGGGTAACCTTCTCCTTCCACACACTGCAAATGTCAAAGAATGATCAAATCACAACTAGTGTATTTGATATCTAAAAGGGACATATGCTGAACAAACATCTTCATCCTTGATTTGTTTAGCTTGCCTCCCTATAAGTTGTGTTGTTTTCCTATCCCACATTTGTAGAATAATACTTCTCGTTTCATTATAGACTATAACTTCAACCTTGTACCTATTATAAAACATGCAATAACATTAGTTAAAAAATAAATTTTTTATAATAAATTTCACTGCCAATAGTTCAACAAACCAATAAAATATCTTCCATATTTTACAATTCATGTCAATAATTCAGTTTTCCATTAAACTGTTGGGAATAAGTAATATGACCACAATCCAATTAATCATGTGTCAAATAATTTGTTATTATTATTATATTAAAATGTTAATATAATAAGGTCCTTGATTAAATTTAGAGGTTTATCATTGTAATAGTGATCATAATATTGAGAGATAAATCTTTTATAATTTAATCTAAATTATTCTTGGTCATAGGATTATTAAAAAGGACATTAATAATCCGGAAAGATCAATATATATATATATATATATATAATGGTCTTCATTGGATGAAGATTAATAGATCTCATTTATTAAATTATATATATATATAGATGGTGCATATAGAGATATGACTATTGAACTGACTCACTTTGAGAATTCTTAATGGTTATAATTACGGTATATTTGTCAATAGGATATTCTCAAGATGCACATAGTAATAGAGTTTCCTTTGACCTGCGACTATCATAGTAATTAACAATGTATTTATTATACTTTGATTTCAGATACCTAACACTCTAGGGTGCTAGTTGAATGGATATTGGGTATGATTTAAATACTTGTAGAATTAATGATTAGTCAATAAGAAATCCGTCAACTCTCGGTAAAGAGTTTGAGCTCTATGATTATAATGACTGAGATAAATAAAACCTTGGTCAAGGGGATTGAATGAATGAAGAAATGAGTTTCTTAGGTCATTCACAGTTCATTATAATAATGGTAACAAGTTAGAGTTTGACAATTAAACCATACTCTAAGGGTTAACCAAGAACTGGAAAGATGGAAGGAATTATACTTTATTCTTCTAAGGTTCTTAGTAAAAATATATATTACTTCATACTATCAGGTCGTTGAGGAGTGTTGCTAGGAACCAACATTGATTAGTAAATTTAGTATTGAACCTATGAAGTCACATACTAACGAGTGTTCTAATCTTTGCTATAGAATTATTTAATTATTATTTTGATTTGATCAAATAAATAATTATATTAATTCAAAATGAAATATTATTATATTCTTTGCTAGCACCAAGAATATAATAATAGTACGATGATTGAGAATATTAAATGAGATTTGAGAATAATTAGTTATTTTATTTCTAAATTTGGATGAGATCCTAACTGATTTTGTTTCAAATTGAGTTATGATATGATTAATAAATTTGAAGGATTCAGATTTGGAATTTCAAGATACGATTTAAATTTGAATTGAGAATCAAATTTAAAATTAGTAACAAATCTCATACTATATATATGTATGCCAAGAGTAGAGGAAAACAGAGAGAATAACAAGAGTTTTATTCCTTTACCTCTACACACATAAACGTATGTGAGCCTGATTATTGGAAAAGAATTTTATGGCGTGCAAAGAGTTGCAAGATGTTTCTCAATTTAGATCAGATGTCCATTGGTCAAGGAGTTGACAACAAATATTGGTCTCGGTGTGGATACGCATAGCGTCTTCGTATCATTGAAGGAGAAAAATATTTTTACTAGCGTACTCAGGTATTTAGATCTGATCTACTACATATTTATTATTAGAATAAAGTTTAAGCACAAAACAGATCATTAGAATTACTTTCTTTTCTTCCGCTGCGTGTTATGAACACATGGTAATTCTTCATAAACTACATCAAAAATTTTTTGAAATACATTATTCTTAATAATATGATAATCAACTCCATCTGTCACACCTAAGAGATGCACTGTCATGTGTGTGACCATACTTGGAACATTCATATCGATTTTCAACGGACGTTTCTATTTTTTTTGGATACTTCCTACACGATTTGTAAAACCAATTGTTCTTGCCATGATTGATAGAGACAATGCTAATCCATATACGACCTTTCTGCACCAACTCCAAGTGAAACTATCAAACCACCATGGTTGAATTCAGTGAATGCCAACTACAATTAGTTTTAAGTAAGAGTGTTAGCTAACTGGACCTCTGTTGAATTGAGTGCGTCCTCTATTGATTTTCCTACGACACCTCCTCAATTCAGTTCTGTAGCAGCAGATTGCACACCATGCCAGAGACCTGACAAATCCTGACCGAATTAGACCTTGTACTGCCTAGTAAGCTGCATTTTAACTCCATTAAAATATGTTGTTAATAGGAACACAACACTAAAAAAAATGCTTGTCATTGAGTATCACACAAACCTATTCGAAGTGAATCTTCTCTAAAAATAGAAACAATAGGATCAAACCATCATTAATAAACATAACGATATCACATACAAACTCAATATGTTAATGAAGAGGTTTAAGAACTTTAACATGTTGATGCACATCATTTCATCGGCTAGATTTAAAGAACTACAACACCACTATCAATGGTTCAACCCTGCCATCTTTAAGATTGGGGTAGTATTTGATCGACCATGTCACCAAACAGCACACAATCAAGATTGTTGTTACTGCATTACGCAACACCTATACACATCCACATTAAAATGATGTATACGGTTTCAAACGATACATAACTTGTTAATTTGTTTAAAGAGGCTTATTCTAGGTATGCTATCACAACAACTATATGCTTTGTCTCTTTTTTCTTGCTAGTGATTATATCCCTTGGATCCTCCTTCCCAATCACCTCATCTAAGATGTCTAATTAACAATCAATAATACCTACTTAGTCACAATTTGGAAGATACTTGAAAGGCTGGTTACAATCTAAAATAACAGACTAAATGGTTGTTTATCTAATAGTTGAGAATCATCAAGCTTTTCAGTAGCATGCAACTCTAGAATAGGCTTCAAGCAGAAGGGTTCGAGAAGACAACTTGGATTTTCCACACGAATAGCAACGGTTTTATGGGAGAAATTCAAAGTCCACCGATGTGTTGTTGTTTTAATTTTTTTCATCTTGTCCACAACTATAAAGTTACTCATAGTGTACATTTTAAACTCCACTTCTTGAATAAACCTTTATGGATTGAAGTTTGGATTCTCCCTTCCTGAAAAAAAATTCATTCTATATAAGATTTTTATTTTTCAATAACGAAACAAAAGAAAGTAAATAAAATGAAAGAGCTTGCCTTAATATCTTGAAGCACTAACTTTGTACTATTAACTTTCTTTTGGTTGTACCTATTTAGATTTTTTCACATACAAACCACATACACCTTAAACTTACATTCAAGTCTTTTGGCATTCACATCCATTAGCATATCATATCTTTCAGGTATTACACAGGTCTGATAAAAATGGATTGTTCTTTGTTTATTGCTACCTATACTCTATCCGACAATGTGTGTATCAAGAAACTAGCGAGAAAGAGTTTCACTACCTTTTATACTATTATTTCAATTACTTAAATCACAAAAAATCCATTTCCTTAAGTACCCATTGGATTGGCCTATTACTGTATGCATTGACCCATTTCATTGTGTTTTCCTAAGTTGTCAATTGTCATTTAATTACGAGATACACTTGTCGAACAAAGGATGATTCACATGTCAAGCAAAGACCACTGCTACACTTCTATTATATATTAATAGATTTTTTTGATATATATCTTATTTGCCTAGTAGCTTTTCTCCAAGATTGTCAAACGGGTTGGGCCAACCCAATTAGGTTCGGCCCATTTAAACCTGTGGGTTAAATGGCTGGCCCGTTTAACTCCGCTTTATTCACGGGCCATAATTCATCCTGGACTATTTATAGTAAGTCCAATGGGTTAAACAGGAGGCCTATTTACCCATTTGTTATTTTTTTTAAAAAATATTTTGACAAAAAATATCATTTTTAGGTAAAAAATTTTAAACAAACAGTATTTTTTTAGTTGATGGGTCACGTTTTTTGGGTCGGATCGGGAGAAATATTGGCTAAAAGTACTATTTGTTTTGAAAAAAAATAAACAGACCACCCATTTAGCTCGCGATTAGCCCGTTTAACCCATCATTTTTTTTCGGGTTAATCGGACTCAGCTCGTTTAGTCCAAAATTTAAACGGGTTTAAATTTAGAGGCAAAACCTGCCATTTAAATAGATAAACGGGCTGGCGGATGGATTTAGCCCATTTTAATGATTCTACTTTTCTCTCTTAAGTTATTGTTTTATTTAGGGTTAAGTACGATTTTAGTTCCTAAGGTAAGGGCTAAAAATTTATTTTGTTCCCAACCTTTTTTTCACTACAAAATGGTCCCAAAGGTTTAACTAAGTTTTAAAATCATCTTTCGGATGAAAATATCCTTCCCCCTTCTTCTCCAAAATCAACCAACATCAACCAGAAATTGAACAGAAACTCAAGCTGAACCATAACTCACCACCACCACCGCCATTATCATTATGGTCATCATCATCATCATCATCATCAGAACTTCTCCAAAATCAACCAGAAGCAGAACAGAAACCAAAGCTAAACCAAAACCCACAACCACCACCACCACCATTATCATCATAGTCATCATCATCATCATCAAAAGAACAATAATGGAATCATAAGAAGAAATATAAGAAGAAGAAGAAGAACAACAATGATAATAGAATCATAAGAAGAACAACAAAACTCAAAATCCACCACCACCCAGAACTCAGAAAACCAGAACAATCAAAACTCAGAATCATCAACAAAATTCAAAAATAAAATTCTTCCTCTTTTATTAACAAAACTCATATGCAATTACAATAATAAAAAATTTCCAAATTTATCTTCAATTACAAAAATTAAAAATCCATAAATATAATTACCAAAACAAATGACAAGACGAGGTGCGACGGCAAAAAAGAGGTGCGGCAAGACGAGGTGCGATGGTAAGGAGGAGGTGCGGCGAGACGAAGGCGACGGCGAGGCGACGATGACGTCGGCAAGGACAAGGAGCAGCGACGTCTACCCTCACGGTGAGATCCAGCGGCGAGGACTGAACGATGAAGAGCAGGAGCGGCAACGACAGTGTCCCTTCCGCTTCTCCTTCCCTTCCCTTCCCTTTCCTTCCCTTCCCTTCCCTTCCCTTCCCTTCCCTCTCTTCTCCCTAAACCAAAACCCAACCCCCCTACAGCGCTGACCCTCCTCCCTTTCCCTTAACCCGTATTTCTTTTCTTTCTTTTTTTTTTTATTTTTTACTTAAAGGTATTTTTTGAATAAAAATAAAAAATTTGATAAAAATGACGATTTTAAAATTTAGTTAAATCTTTGCGATCATTTTGTAGTGAAAAAAAAGGGCTGAAGATGAAATAAATTTTCAGTTCCTATCTTAAAGACCAAAATCGTATTTAACCGTTTCATTTATTTTGTTACTATTTTTTTTATTTTTGTTCCTATCATTAAATTACAATTATATTTTGTAAAAATTATCCACCTAGTAAGCAAAGTTTTGTTGTTATTGTTAGTAAAAGTTAATTCTTAGATGATTTTAAATTCTATATAAAAATGTCTAGTAATTATTGGTTTGTAGCATCCATGAAATATATTGAAAGGGTATCTAAGTAATTTCTCCAATAATGTAGATTATTGGTACTCCTTCATCCTAAGGATATACTTTAGTAGCTATTACTCTCATTCCACACCACCATGAGAGTTGAGTGGTATAAACTAGGGTCTAACTAAGACAATCACTAGGGTCTAACTCTTCTATTGAATACCGGCATAAAAAAATGGGGCAGTGAGTTAATGACTATTTTCCATATTCAAATTCTTGGCAATATTGAAAGAAGACAATGATCAATGGCAAGACCTTATAAAGGGGGGAAAAAAAGAAAAGAAAAGAAATGTTGCTTCATCTTTTGTAATTTGTTTGAACTTTTCTCAACCTAATAGTGGAAACACTGTAGCAAATTTTATGGTCTAATGAATTAATTGCCATTGAGATAATATTTAATTTAATTTTTAAATTTGTATGTGAGATTTAATTTAGGAATTCCGCTAGGGAGACAATGGACTATTTGTACAATGTGTACAAGGATCGAACTCTTGACCTTTCGGATCTAGTGCTTTAATACCATGTCATGATACCACTCATCTCAAAAGCTTTAACTGATGAGAAAATGTAACACTAATGATTATATCTCTAATACTCCATAAACTTCCATTGTGCACATTGTATAAATATTTTATAGGCTCTTCATAATTTCCCTTAATTTAGTTTTTAAAATTTCAATTACCTTTATTTAATTCTTAAATTTTGCGAATATGACTCATGTTAGTTCTTGAAATAATTTTTAACATGCGGACATTAATGGAACACCGCTATGAACAACTGAATACTACGCTAAACTTTATAAAATAATGTTATTTTAATTTTGACATTCAAATAACTAAAAACAACATCGTAAATAATATTTATTAAAATTTTGTTTAATAAAACAAGTGATACGATATCGTTTTTAAACTATTTAAATATCAAAATTAAAATTGCATCATTTTACAAATTTCAGCAAAATATCTAATTATCTATATCATCGTTCTATTAATAATTTATACTAAAAATTGTCTTAAAAATTAGTATAAGATACATTTATAAAATTTAAATATTAAATAAAAATATTTAAAATTTTATAAATTAAATTAAAATTAGAAACTAAATTAAATATTAACTCAATTGGCATTAGTCTAAGGCAACAATCCGGCAATTGGCAATTTTAATTACATTGTTTTTTGGTTTATAGATTGGGCCAAGATAATATTACATGAGGTTGAACCTATGAGGGTCATGGGCCATGGCCATTTCATAACTTTTATTGTTCTTTTTAAAAAAAAAAATTAAAAAATATAATCAAATTCTTAATCGAGTATCGATGCCAGTTTTTTCCAAGAAAGACATGACCTTCCTATTTTGCTCCCAATGTTTTATAAATAAAAATGGCAAATATTAACTATTTAAAAATTAATTTTTTATAGTTGTTTCTTGTTTTGTTTAAATATAAAATATTACAAATACTAATTCTATTCCCTTACTAGTTACTACCCAAGGGAATATTGGGCTTAGAGTATTTTTATTGTTTTCCCTAAGAACAACGCTCTTGGGAGAAGGGTCTAAGCCCACAAAAGAGCAAGTAGGGCCCAGTAATATCCTATTCTCCTTCACCGATAAAAAGATACGGTATAAACCGTAGCGGCGCAAACTAGGGTTTACGGCATGCGAACTAGAAGGCGCTCCAAACTCTCTATTTAGGTTGTTCCGTTTTCTCCTTTACCAGTGCTACTTTTTCAGTTTTTCTTATTCACTTTTTCAGTTTCCCCCATTCCCTGTTATCGTCGCTTTTGAAAGGCGTTACGTTCTTCGTCTAAATTGCTTTTGCAGAAGGACGTGTCAACGAAAGCGTATATCAATTTTCAACGTAGACCTCTTTTGAGAGTCTTTCATGTCTCCACCAAACTACGGATTCTTACTATCGTAGTTTCTTTTGCGGTCGTGTTGTTTACACACATTCGCTTATTCGTATTTTTATTTTTCTTTTGTATGGTTGCTTCTTCTGGTGAACATCCTTTTTTATATTGAAGTTGGGGATGTTCTTGTTTCCGAAGCATATATCAAATTTTCTTATTTAACCAGTTTTAAACAGCGTGCTGTAATCTTTTTTTTGAGCTACATTACGCTACCTGTCTACTGGTACAATGAAATTATGGAAAATGTTACTTTTAGTATTTGTAGCAAAAATGATATCTTTCTAATGATTTAATATGATATTGGATCCGCAGGTTCTAGTGACTTATCTGTGAAGAGGTCTTAGAAATGGAGAAGCCACCAATTCCAAATGCATCACCCTCATCGAAACCAGCGCCAAAATCAAACCAAAAAAGGAAGATTCCGTCGCCGAAGGAGCTGATATCACATTATGAATCCCAAGGGATGGATGCACAGGAAGCATCCATCAAGGTGATAGAGGATCTGCAGAGGGCGCTGTTTGGAGTGATATCGTCCGGCAGAGGGAAAAAGGACAAGCTGTTGATTGATTCTTCAAGGAAGATGGATGCAGTTAATGGCAGACTAGCAGTTCTTGACATGAAGCTTGATTCAAAGCCTGGTTATGTTGAGACTTTTGCAATTGGGGTTGCCTCTGCTGCCACACTTAGAGGAATTGGTGCTATCATGCCTCATATCATTGCTCCTCTTGCACAGATATGGAATTCTGTTACCACTGCCACTAAATCTACTCCACAATGACCATTTATCTTATTGACCATTTATCATATTGTACCATTCTTAATTACTTGTTAGAACTTAGCACATTGTTCCTTAAGTAAAAGTAAAAATAAAACTCTTCCATAATCTATTGTCTTGTGAATCCCCACCCCAAAAAAAAAAAATGGAGCATGGAGCCATAGATGCAGATGGAATCAAGCATAAACAACAATAAGATTGATCAGTGTTTGGAGTTTAGACTTTACAAAACAGGACTAAATGGAAGTAAATCTTGGAGTTTAAATTTAAACATGCTAAATTGGAAAATATTTCTTGACTCTTTTTTGTTTGGAGAGTAGTCTTTTATTTTGTATGGTTTCTGGGTTTAAATTAACAAGAAAAAGGGGGTTTCAAATGGCATAAGCATACATATAAAATATGAAGTTGGGGTAGGGGTGCTATTTGTTTGATATTTCAGTCTCTGCAGCAGCGATACATCATACATGTGGAACTTTTCCATGGACCATTGGACGGCCGCATTCGACACAAACTACCTGATCTGGGATTCTGCCATTGGTTCCCGGCAGTAACAAGCGGTTACAATGATGTGAGGTCTATAATCCTTGAATATAATCATCCATTTTGGAAATTTTTAGGGACCAATATGAGAGTGTTTACTTGTGTAATTCATTGGTTGTAATTGAGGAGATGTGCATAAGGTGTGCATAAGTTGTGGGAGTCATTGTGCAAAGGAATTTGAAAGCTAATTACCTAAGCAAATGAAACCTTCCATAATATAAAAATTGGCGGGGTGGCTTTTGCAGATGAAAGAAGTTTTCACCTTTTCAGCAATTTTAAGCAATTCAGCTGCACTTCCAAGTTCCAACATCAGCAGCCAAACACAGATTACTCCCTTTCTCAGCCATTATCTCGAACAACCTCTTTCCTATTGGATTTTTCAACAACTTAGCCCTCTCCAAAAATGACAACTTTAGCTTAGCTTTAGTTGTAAAATTAGCAACATTTTGATTCTCCTCTAAGAACCTCATAACAATCCTTACAATATCTTTGTCAAGCTTCCCCTTTTCGCTCAAATTCTTCATTTCTGTCAATTTAATAATTGAATGCAGCTTGATTCCATTGCTTTCCAAATTCTCTCTCCTACCTTGCTCTCTATCAATCAATACAACAGCATCACTGACCTTCAACCCTGCAGCACGCAGTGGCGCAGCAGTTTCCAGAATCGAAGTGCCTTCGATGGCTTTAGAAGTTCCGTAGTCTTTGATTTCCTTGCGGCACATGACCATAGGGATATTTTGAGTTACTGATACACAAGTGGCGATAGCCACAGCAGTGTAAGGAACACCACAGACAAAGTCAAATGAAGTAGAAGATACTGAGGAAACCAAGGTCTGAGAAATTTGCCGGAGGACAGAAGGGTACGTAATGTAGATTGGTGACGAGATGCCAGATTTGAGTTTGAAGTTGCCAAATTTTACAGCTGAGATTTCATGGAGTCGAAGAACCAAAGACTCCATTAATAGCAGGGTTGACAATAATATTCCCTAACAGATAATTTACCTTTTAATGTGTTCTTCAACGATCATGTAAGACCCTAGGGAGAACTTGTGACGATGTAAGCGACATAATCAATTGAAATGGAAGTTATAGAAATAAAGATGACAAAAACTGGCACAAAACGTATCACAATATTCTTGCCTTATGACGAGTTAGAAATGGATAGATATCAATTATCATTTCTTATATAAAAATCATTAGAACTATAAACATAGGCTTTCAAAATTATCACAATTAGATGACCTAACATAGCGGGGGTAAGAATTAGTTGTTATTGAACATAGTGGACACACAAATTTACAAATTGCTAAACAGAATGTCCGAACCATATTTTAAGAAGACAAAACAAAATCAAGATTTGTAGCCCTATGCAATTTATGAAAGGTGCTTTGAAAGATTTTCAACTCAGAAATATAAACTACCGTTTTTGGTACAATGGTAAACAACCTTTAAATTACAGTGAAATTTACAAAAGCATAGAAAAGGGCATAAAAGAGCTAACAAATATAACAGAAATTAAAGTAACAAAATAAGCACCCAGTGCAGTTCCGATAATATTTGAGAAAAAAAATTGGCTGCTTCATCATCAGAAACAAATTTCAGCCAGAATGGAGCAATCCAGAAAACCTATGAAGATGAAATAAAAAATATTAATCAATACTGAAAAATAATCACAATAAATGAAATGGAAAATGATCACGAGGTTCGACCAGTGAAACAAGTTCTCTTCTTTTCTTTTCTTTTTTCTTTTTTGGATAAACTGCAATAAAATTAGCTCATAAACAAAACATAACTAACCCCTGTACTTAATTCAACACTATCTGAAGTAAATTGAAAGTTAAGGGATTCCACAAAGAAAGAAACGAATATTAGAAGAAAAACCTTATTCAAGAGGGTTTCTAGTGAGAGAAAATTCATGCGGATGCTCTGTTTGAGTTGGTGAACCATTGCTCACTCCAATATACATATGTCTTTTACGCACTAAATCTTCTAATGTGTTCCTTACTTTATATGTTTTTCTTATTCACTTTTTCAGTTTTTCCCCATTCCCTGTCAACGAAAGCGTATATCAATTTTCAACGTTGATCCTCTCCCTCCCTCGCAATCTTGGATCTCGCTCGCAGATCCACCCTAACTGTCTTCTTCCTCACCACTTATGGACCCTGCTGCTTCTCGTCCTGCTGTAGTTATTGATAATGGCTCCGGGTACTCTTTTTATCCTGTTTATCAAAAGAGGGACACCAGGTGTTTGCTGAAATGCCCCGGTATTTGTTTTTCTTAATTTTGTGGTTGTTGTACTGCAGGTATACGAAGATGGGTTTTGCCGGCAACGTTGAGCCGTGCTTTATTGTTCCAACGGTGGTTGCACTTAACGAGTCGTTCCTCAATCAATCAAGGACCTCTTCTAAGGCCAATTGGATCGCCCAGCACAATGCTGGGGTCATGGCGGATCTTGATTTCTTCATTGGGGATGAGGCCCTTGCTAAGTCTCGATCTAGCAGCACCTATAGTCTAAGCTACCCGATTCAGCATGGCCAGGTTGAAAATTGGGACTCCATGGAGAGGTTCTGGCAGCAGTGCATATTTAACTACCTGAGATGTGATCCGGAGGATCACTATTTTCTTTTGACTGAGAGTCCTTTGACTGCGCCCGAGAGTCGCGAATATACCGGTGAAATCATGTTTGAGACTTTTAATGTACCTGGATTATACATTGCCGTAAATTCGGTTTTAGCTCTTGCAGCTGGCTACACAACATCTAAGGTTGGTTGGTTTCACTCATGAATCATGATGATATATTGTGAGTTGATAGACTTTGAATTGAGTGATTAATTCTTAGGGTGTTAATTATATAAGCTTCTGCAAAATCTCTTACGGGCTGCACTAGCACAACTACTTTGCTAAATATCTAAACATGTTCATAGGTTATTTTATGACTGATGAGACCCTTCAATTTTAGGCTCACCATGTCTTGAATAAAAAATGACTATATAGTGCAAGCCAGGGGGATTTTCTCGTGATATTGCTACCACATGTTTACATTTAAACTTGATAACAGTTCATTCAGAGTTGTCAAGAAATTACTTGATTTTTAAAACATCTGCTATATCCTTTTGTTCTTTTTAAGCTGATCTAGAATTCTTCTTAGTGTGAGATGACAGGAGTTGTGGTGGATGTTGGAGATGGGGCTACACATGTTGTACCTGTTGCAGACGGCTATGTCATTGGGAGTAGCATCAAATCAGTTCCTATTGCTGGAAAGGATGTTACACTTTTTGTCCAGCAGCTTATGCGGGTAGGTAATCATGTTGAATATAGAGAATTTGTAGTGCTGCCTGTTTTTGGCTAATAATCAAATGTGAGTATCTGTGGGTTATTTGAATCCTCTTCTTTCTTATGTTGAATGTTCACACTAAATGTAACTAAGCTACCTGCTGAGTATGTTTCATACTTGCTTAGGTTGTAGAAAATAGAAATCTAGGTATTTGTGGATCTGCGTTTTGCTAATTGAGGTTCATGAATTGTCTCACATCAACATTATTTCATGTAGGAAAGAGGAGAGAATATACCACCAGAAGACTCTTTTGAAGTGGCTCGGAAAGTGAAGGAAATGTATTGCTACACATGCTCCGACATTGTTAAGGTTGTCCTGACTTCTGAGTTCATTACTGGTTTATCGTCATGTGAGGGGTTACTTAAGCCAACAGTTTTACCCAGCTTCTTTGCAAATTAAGGGACATAAAGATAATCTTTGGGATTATTGATTTTCCTTTCTAACAAGAGTTAAAACTTTCTCACTTATTTAGGAGTTCAATAAACATGACAAAGAACCATCAAAGTATATAAGGCAATGGAGAGGTATCAAACCAAAGACGGGGGCTCCATATTCATGTGACATTGGCTATGAACGGTTTCTTGGCCCCGAGGTTTGTTTTATGGGTTCATTAGATTTTCTCAAATAAGCATACATATATCTGCCTTCGAGGCTGTTGGTTGGATGTATTACTTGTTTCCTTGTACCTTTTATGTCACATGGTATTTTCAATAAGGCTAACTGAACCTATCTCCCAAAGTTTAGATATATATCCTTGATGTCTGAATTGGGGACTCAAACTTTTCTGTTGTGAAACTATTATATAGGTTTGGGTCATTATATACATTAAAGAGATCTGTATGTCTTCCCTTTTCTGCAGGTTTTCTTTAATCCTGAGATATATAGCAGTGACTTTTCCACTCCTTTGCCAGTTGTAATAGACAAGTGCATTCAGTCTGCCCCGATTGACACAAGAAGAGCATTATACAAGGTGAAGTACCAAGCCATTGATTTACTTGGTGAACCATAAAGGCCTCCCAAGAGTTGCTTTAACATGACAGTGAATAGTGAATAGTCAACTTTTACCTTGAAACTAGTTAGGGTTTAAAACAAATTTAAGCTTGGGGTTTTACTCTGTTGTTGACCCAGTGTCCAAGTTGTATGATGCTATTGTCAAGTGTTATCAGCCTGCTGGCCTGGCCAAGAAATTTAATTTCCGATATTATAAGTTCAAGCCCTCTATCCATGTCATAGAAATTTGACAAAGTTTTGTTTTAGTTGCTGAAGGACTAATACCACCCTCATCTTTTATCAGGGCTTGTGAATAGCATCTGAACAAGCAGTATCATGCCTATTAAGTCACCTTTTTAATATAATTGTGCAGTTATATATTTATATTTTTAAAGAATTGTGTTACTAAAATGTGACCAAGTGGCAGTCATAAGAGATAAGAGATGATGATATTAATAGTGAGCTCTATACTATTTTCTCATTCTTTTTTATTTCAGAATATAGTGTTATCTGGAGGATCAACCATGTTCAAAGATTTTCACAGGAGGTTGCAACGCGATCTGAAGAAAATAGTGGATGCTCGTGTACATGCATCTGATGCACGTCTAAATGGGGAGATTAAAGTAAGAGTTAACACTTTTCAACTTATTTATTCTGTGTTTCTTCTCATTCTCTTGCACACACTTGCACGAACAATGTGGCCATATTATCATTTTTTTTAATTTATTTTTTTATTTGGATCTCAGTCACAACCAGTGGAAGTCAATGTAGTCAGCCATTCTGTCCAGAGATTTGCAGTCTGGTTTGGAGGCTCGGTGCTTGCATCAACCCCTGAATTTTTTGCGGTATTTAATTTATGACAGCCTTTTTCCCTGATTGGGTCTGGAAGCAACATGCTTTGCATCTCCTAGTCACTACTTTTCTGTCCCACTAGTTTACTGACACTGGCTTGTGAGACTGAGAAATGTGTCCAAATTCTCCCTTTTACATGATCAATTTTGATTGGAGACTGTAGGATCCTATTACCATGGCAACCCAACTAAAGGATGAAACAGATAATAGAGTGGAAAATAGAAGAAGGTGGAATAGAATGTTAGACATGGGTATTATGGGGTGCCCAAAGTCCGACATCAAGTAGTATGGGATGCTTGATGTTGTATTTAAGGAGAGTAGTTTGTCCCCCTTAATAGCTAGCTTTTAAGGTGTGGTTTCCCACTTTCTTTGGGTACTTAGCATTGAAGCAGAGGGGCTCAATGATATCATTGAGATATCATTCTTGACCTGAATGTATAGGGAATGTAGTAAGAAATATGCAGAAAAAGGGAAGATACAAGTAGCATTTGAGAGGCTATTACTCTACTATGGGTTTTGTTCAGCCTAATTTCTAAGATGAATCCCTCTAACTCTCCTTCTCTCATTCGCAATCTCATTTCTGTCTCTCCTCTAACAAAAATGGCCATACACCACTACTCTGACAAACTGTCAAAGTTAGTTGCAAGACTTTTTTCCAAAAAAATACCCTTACTTTCTATTTCTCTTCCCTAAACCCCATATAGGATACGTAACACAGACTGTTGGGTCAAAATTTATTGGTTTGGGTTCTGCTCTTCCTGTTTTTTGTTTTGTTTTTAGTTCTAAAAATCTAATGTGCTTGGTCATCTTGCTAAATGAATTTGTGATATCAATCATGCTAACAAAGTAGATGCATATGGTATGGGTTGCTAGATTTGGGAATAAGAAATAGTTTGGTGCCTAAGAAACTAGTTTGCTTGCAATGTGTTTTCTTGTGATAATGTTATTCTCTCGATGACTTGCCTCCCTATGATAGATATATCACCTCTTTTCAAGTTGAAGCCAACTTACCTAATCTTTGCTTCCTGCTTATTTTGAAATTTCCTGATAAAATGTGCAGGCTTGTCATACAAAAGCAGAATATGAGGAATATGGAGCAAGCATTTGTCGGACAAATCCTGTTTTCAAAGGGATGTACTGAAGTAAAGACAAATTAGCTGATCATGCAAATGGAGTTTCTTGATTAAAAGCTTGAATGAATGCCTCTGCTTATATTGATCCGCAATTCACCTCCTGTGCTTTCTTCCAACCTTTGTCCTTCAGGGTGGCAGAAGTTGGTGTAGAATATGTATATTCAGTGAGAAAATATATTTCCACTTTTTCTTCTTGCTGTTCTCTCTTTGGGAGTTACTTTCATCAGATGTGTGATATGGTTGCCAGTAGGTCTAGATGTTACTTAATGCTTTTATAGAAACCAATCTTCACCAAATAGCTGGCTGAGCTGAATTGCAATTTTTGGTGTTCAGCTTAGAGTTTGATGAAGATCTGTATTTTTTCATTTGTTGCTTGGACTGATCATTCCGCTGAGCACTTTACTAGGTAGGAAGCTTAATTCATTGGGATGGAATTGTAATACAAATAAGCACTATTGCAGGTTAGAATCGGGTTAATGTGAATCACACATATTTTTTATGTTTCAGTCACATAATGTAAAATCAGTGATATTATACGTACAAGCGTTTTCTTTTCATTATGTTTCTTTTCCCACCAAAACTGCATCATCATTCTATGCAGCTCATCTAATAAGGTCTCCGGGAGCTTGAAACAACCCAGCGAATAAATCGGAATTGCTGTCCCAATCGCCTTAATAAGTACTTCCCTGCCGCTTGCCGATAGGAAAGACCGCTTCCAATGTTAAAGTTTTTTCATGACTTTTTCTTTAACACAGGAAAAGTTTTCTTTTTTGATCTGCCAATAATTGATGGAAGTCCCAGGTATTTATCTTGGGATCCAACATTCGGGACTTTGAGTGCTGCTGCCAACTCTCCTCTTGTTTGTTGGGGTGTATTTTTACTAAAGTACACTGCTGATTTGCTCAAATTTATCGCCTACCTACTGATGTCACAGTATCGCTGTATTGTTTGGAGTAGGTTTTCACAATTAGCTCTAGTAGCCTTACAGAAAAGAAAGGAGTCATCTGCGAATAGGAGGTGGGTTATAGAAGGGCATCTACTATTCAGCCTTAGTCTCTGTATCCTGTTATTCTGTTCTTTGTCGTGGAGCAAATAAGATAAACTTTCTGCACAAATGATAAAGAGATATGGTGAGAGGGGATCTCTTTGCCAGAGCCCTCTGCTTGGTTTGAAAAAGCCAATAGGAAAGCCATCCACAATAACAGAATAAGAAGTCGTAGTTACACACGCCTTATCCATCCTATCCATCTTGAATAAAATCCCATCTTCTCCATTAAAAACCACACAAAACTCCATTCCACTCGATCATAGACCTTACTCATATCAATCTTTAATGCCATATCATTACTGCCTCCTAACTTATTCTTTAAGTAATGCATGCATTCATGTGCCACTAAAATGTTATCACTAATGAGTCTCCCACGGATAAAAGCACTCTATTGACTGCCTATGATGTTGTCCATGTAGGGCTGTAGTCTGTGCACTAACACTTTTGTTATTATTTTATAAAAAAACAGTGCTAAGATTAATAGGTCTGACATGATTCATGGTAGTCATGCTTTGTAACTTTGGGATAAGACATATTTGCGTGTGATTAGAGCTTCTAAGCATCTGTCCTCCTCTAAAGAAACTTTTCACTGCTTTAAGAACATCATATTTGATAGTATACCAATAAAACTGAAAAAACTTAGCTATAAATCCGTCATCACCTAGTGCTGCCTCTGCATTGATTGAAAATACAGCCCTTTTGATCTCGTCATCGGTAACTGGCTTGCGCAGATTTCTGTTCATCTCTGCTGACACTCTTCTTGTAAACTCTTGCAAGAGGTTCTGAGGGTCTTGTGGGCAGCCACTCTTAAATAGATCTTCAAAGAATCTTTGAGCTCGAGTGCCAATTTCTTCAGGAGAAGTACACCATTCCCCATTCTCATCCTCTAATTTCCATATTTTGTTCCTTTTATGTCTTGCTTGATGCTGTGCATGGAAGAATTTTGTGTTTTGGTCTCCCTATCTCAGCCACCTTACTCGAGACTTCTCTTTCCAAAATACACGCTTCGGAGAGGTTTTTTCCAACTCCATAATATGTTCTTTATTTGCCAAAGTTGGGTTCTCCTTGGCTGCAGAAAGCAGCCCTTCCAGTCTCATAATCTCCTTTTTTGAGTTGCTCGGCTCCGATGCTTGCCATTTCACTAATTCATGTTGGCATCCCTTAAGTTTTTGAAATAAGTAGAACATTGGGGAGCCAATCACTTCTTTTTTCCAAGCTTCTTCTATGATCTGGTCAGTCTCTTCTTTACCATACCAGCGCTCTTGGAACCGGAATCTCCTCTTTGCTTTCACTTGCAGCGGGTTTGTACTCATCAGTATCAGTTTATGGTCAGACCCAGTTTCCTCTAAATGTGTTATAGTAGCCATTGGGTAGTCAAGTCATAATGAGCTAGAGATGAGAGCTCTGTCAAGGCATTCTCTTATCGATCTTTCTTGGTAGCTTTTGTTCTACCATGTAAACCTTCCTCCTATGTAGCCGATATCGACTAGTTTAATCTTGAAACTGCTGAATATATTGCGGTGATTTATCCCTACCTAGTTCTTTCTTCCCTGCTGTCAAGATTGCATTAAAATCCTCTATGACCGCTCCAAACAATCTGCCTTTCATGGTCCTTAATAGAAAACCACACAAAAAATTCTCCTCGCATCACTTACACCTTCATTCCTCCTTTCCATGCCAGGGCGAGTCCGCCAGGGCTAGTCCACCTGATAAACCTCTTGGCCCTACACAATATATGTCATCAAATCCGCACTCTTTCAATCTTCTCTCCACAAGCGAGATTTGGTTTTTAGTTTCACGAATAAAAACCACCTCGGGAGAATAGGGTTTCATGATCCTTTTAATGTTGTGAACTATCAGAAAATTTTCCAAACCCTTCCATATGACCATCTTCATGGCTCGTGGGGGTGCCTTTTGCAAGTTAGCACCCTCTCCCAGTTCAACAATAGTTTCTTTCTGCAAAACCATCTGCTCTCCTTCCCCTCCTATCTCCATTACTCATGATCTCCTCTTTAAGCCAGTCACATGGGGTATTGTTCCTTCCCTAGAATTCCTTCTTACTATCTGTTTCAGCTTCCTTCTCTTCACACCTTCCTTAATTTGACCTTATCGCTGCCTATATTAAAGGTTCCCAGTTCTCCATCCCGCCCAACGTCCATAACACCAAAAGATTGTTGAAATAGTTTAGTTTTGGATAATTGAAAGGTTTCAGGTTCAGTTTATTTTTGGTTTTGTTGGATGTTTGTTTGTGGATTTAGATGAGTGTTTGGGGTTAATGGATGGCTAATGTTTTCTAGGTTGATTATGTGGTTGGTGTGTGGATTGTGGTTGTTATGCTCGCTGGCTTTGTGATGGGGGTTAAGATCTTGTGATAAGACCTGGTTATAATAGCAGTATTTGGGCATGTTCCAAAGTTGAATTCACATCGGGATCAGAGTGTAGTCTTTTTCTTCAATCTGCATTTCAAACTCCAATCTTTTCAGATGAATCATAAATTGCTTAAATAACCATGGCGATCCTCATTCCACCCTTACTACATCAGCCTCCTTTGCAAAGAAAAACTGATACACATTCTCTCCATGGGCCTTAATTCTCAATCCTTCCGGTTGGTTCTATATAGCGTTGAAGGGCAGCTTCTATGGCTCCAATGGTGAAGCTCTTATCCGCCATAATCCTTCCTACTAGACTCCGTGAGCACTTTTCCAACCCAGCCCTACTGTCATTCTCCTCCAATACTACAATATCATCCTCACTCTCACCAACATGACCTTGACTCCGATTGAGGCCATCAACCTCTCTCCTCCACGTCTCCCTTTCCTCCATATCCGCACTTTTACGCTCAGATTGATTTGTTCACACTCTTTTTTCGACTCTCACATACAAGGATTTGAAAATCACACTAAACCCTAACAGGATACACTAAACTCTCCTAAGCCTTTGGTGCTTATAAAAAATGTGCTTAATTTATTAAAAGTAAAAATAAAGTAGGAGGAAAGTTCAAAATCTAACAAAATTTATTGTTTTTTTCCGTATTTTTAGTGATTGAACTAAATTTTTTAGTCTAATAATCTAACATAGTTAATAACTGACCAAAAAAATAAATTTTATTAGTCCTTTAATATTTTTTATAAAATAAAATAGAATTATTTTTTATTTTTAAATTCTATGAATGAAATTTAAAAAATATACACAGAAAAAAAAATTTTTAATACATTACCCATCTCAATAAGTTAAAGACTAATCTATCGCGGATTACAGTTGTTTAAGCGGACGAGTGAGTTGGTCTGAGAACTTAATAATTGATCACACTATATTACACCCTTGGAATGAGCCAGCAGATGTAATCAAGCAGCAAATGCCTGTCAAGTCTTAGGCTTTCTTTTTCTTTTATTCCTCTGCATGATTAGTCACCAAAATGAAAATAATAATAATTGATCACATTGTGGTTTTTTGGTTAAATACAGTGCTTTAAAATGTGGTAGTGTGGCAAATAGTCTTTAGACAAGGAGGATAAATATAAATTATTTATTAGTTCATAATATTGAATCTATTTATTTCTTATCAAATATGGATATGATATTTACATTAAAAATTGGATGTGTATCGTCCAATTGTCCAAACAGTTAAATTTGATTACGAACATTTCTCTTTCTCCCCATACAAAAAAAAAGGGTCATAACAAATCAATTAGTTAAACAGTTATCGCGATTTTAAAATTTTAATCGTGTTCTTATGGTGGACCACCAGAAATTGATTTTAGAAGGAACTTAAATGAATAAAATTTCAAGGAATAGTTTGTAAAGATGAGATGCACTGATTGATAATCGTGTGATGGAGGAAGAAACAACAAATTAAAATAAACGCAAGCAGATTTTATTATTTTAATAACAGTGATATTAATTTATTTTTCTTTTAAAAAAAGTTGATTTCAAATTTGTATAAAACTTTCCCTAGTATTCCAAATTAGTTTAAAAAGAATGTGTTAATGGATATAATTAAGAAGTCTTAAAGAACAAGATCCAAAACACAAAACAACAGGCGTGCATTTCTGGAAAATACAAGAGCAATAGACGCGCTCTTTCTTTACATTACACATTGTTAATAGAGAAAAAAAATATTGAAGCCAAGAATGACGATCAGAAATAGAAGGCGGCGGCAATGAGAGCCGGAGTGGCAGCTCCGATTGCGGCAGAGAATGAGACATGCCTAGAGGCAGCACTTGGTGAAGAATCGTCGTTCTTGTTCTTAGTAGCATTAGAAGGGGTAGGAACGTGGTGGTTCTTGGCGTTTGGTGAAGGAGCGATACCGTCTGAATAGTCATAATCATAGTCATCGGCGGAGGAAGATCCAGATGACGATGATGATGGTGATGCACCGTATGCCACGCCAATGATGGCGAACACCACCATGGCAACAATCACCACGTGAAATGCACGTGTCATTCTTGAATTTTCTAAGTTTGTTTTGTTTTGTACGTGAATCAGAATAACGAGTATCTGACCCGCGCAGATGGTGAATCTTTTGCAATGAAATGAAAGCAGAGAAGGGAAGGGTTAAAGTAGGGTTTCAAGGAAGAAGGGTTCAGTTTGAAATCATGCTATTTACAGTTAAATTAGTTGTTACATCGAAGCATCTATCAATTTTAGTTATAAGTTATTTGTATTTTAGACAATTGAAAATTACATTGTGTATTTTAAAATTATCAATTAAATTAAACCCTTAGCTGAATTTTTTCCCCTTCCAAATTTACATTTTCGCTAAAATTAGTTCATAATATTAATATACCAACTCGGTAATAGTTTAACCCTAAACTATCATCGTGTTCTTAAATTAGTAAAGCATTAAAAATATTAAGTGGATCACTATTGCAATACTCTGCCATCAAACTTATTTTTGTCCCCCGTACATTAAGATGCTAATTAGAGATTTACTAAAAATAGAGGTATTTTTGGAGTCGAAATAATGGACCAATTGATAAACTGTGTATTCTTGAAATTAAAAATAATGTGGGTGTATTCTGGGTATTTTAATTTGTGTATTATTTGTCTATGTACTCCACAAATCCTTTGTCTAATGCCGACAGTAGAGTTGAAATTTGGAAACTTTTATGAGAGTGCGGTGCTGATGTAGAGATGTAGCTTCTGGGGTTTGTTTTAGTTGATTTGTATTTGTGATTGCTAAAATAGTGTTTGTATTTGTTGGATATAGCTTGTTTTAAATTTCTTTCCTTTGAACTATAATCCACATATTTGTGTTAACTTCCTTCAAAAAAACTAAAGAGCAACAAATATTGAACTGCTTTGGTTTTATGTATGAAAGTAAAGTTAATTTTTAATTCACATTTTTTAAATTTAATGGGCTTCAAACCCATTTGTTTTAATAGTTTGAAAGAAGGTCGAAAAGACTTTGAAAAAAATTAAACGAGAGAACATAAAATAAAAAAATATATTAACGAATCTCTTAATTATTCTTTCTAATAAAAAAAAAAACACAAAAAATTTGTATAAAAACTGTGCTTAGTTGTGATTTTTATTTTTTAGACCATTTCAATGTATACAGTAAATTATCCAAAAATATATTTGCTGTCACCGTTTTGATGTTTTGTTGCCTTATTAAGTACAAATGGCTTAAATATTTTTAACAAAAATAAAATTATTAGAAAAAACAAAAAGAAGCATCATATTTGAAGAATTAAAATTTTCATGTATTATTCTTCTTTATAAAAAATTTTAGTTATATAATCGAAACTAACTAAAGTTAAAAGTAGAAACCACTCTATTCTAATATCTGTTCTTTCATTTATAAAATTAATAATAATAATGTTGCACGGAATTGGTAAAAATTGACTATCTCTTTCTTTCGAAATTACCATTAACGTATTAATCAAGCTCGACGGTCATATGCGGTATTTTTATCTTTTTTTTTATTAAGTTTGCACTACATGAAATTTGAACTCAAGACCTCTTAGTAAAAAAAAGGATCATAGGCCCCTTGAACTAAAGCTTATTAATAATTCTAAGAAATTTTTTTGAAAGAATCTGTTGAACATTTGTATCAATGCTATTGATACAAATTAAGGCAAACTAGAAGAGATTAAACTTTAGTATTTTGGCGACCATAAAATCTTCGATTACATTTTTTTGCCGCTGAGTATCTATAAATTTTTTTTGTATCTAGCGCTTATTTGTTCGTTTGTTCTTACTGAAGTAATTTTATGTTATTTATTTTTAAATAAAATTTTTTCAAAAAAAGCTCAAGAGGATTAAGAATCAAGATTAACTTTGGAATTTGTATTTTATCTTTTATTCTGGAGAAAAAACCAAATCTTATCTAAATTTTTTTTTATTAATAGTAGATGTAGGTTTATTTGTTATAATTTTTTTAGTAAGAGTACACAAAAAATATAGAATATATAAAGTGTAATAACTTAATAAATATTTTTGAAATAAAAAGAATGAAACATTCTTTAAAAAATATGAGTAATTACCCAAATCAGTCTCCAAAAATTTTAAAAATAGATATTTTAATCCCTAAAAAAATTAATACATAAATCAATCCCCAAAGTTTTACTCCAGCAGAGTCCCAGTTCATTTTCCGGCATAGTAATTACCGAGATCAGTCCTAAAAAATTTTGAAAATGGACATTTTAGTCCCAAAAAAATTAATATACAAATCAATCTCCTAATATTTTTTTCCGTTAAACATAACAGTCCTCCGCCAAAAAAATAAAATAAAATATTATTATTATTATTATTATTAATTGCATAATAATATTGTACCATAATTTTTTGTATTTTTTGAACAATAATAATAATAATAATAATAATAATAATAATAATAATAATATAATAATAATATACTATATAATAATAATAATAATAATCATAAATTATAGAGATTATTTACAAAAAATTTAAAGTTGAAATCATTTGATATTTTTTTGTATTAATATAATCAAAAGATGTCCTATTTTAAAATCATGTTTATATTAAAAGAAAATATTTTAATTTAGATTTCAAAACATCATTACTCACCTTACTTGTTTCTAACAAAAAAGAGTGTATTAATATTAATATTTAGTGAATATATATATTATAAATACATATATAAAAATATATTGAACAAATTTATTATTATTTTTAATAATAATAATAATATTATGCAATTAATAATAATAATAATAATATACTAATATAATAATATAATATATTATTATTTATTATTATTATTATTATTCTTATTATTATTATTATATTATTTATTATTATTATTACACCTTTTTTCGTTAGAAACAAGTAAGGTGAATAATGATGTTTTGAAATTTAAATTAAAATATTGTTTTAATATAAACATGATTTTTAAAATAGGACATTTTTTTGATTATATTAATTACAAAAATATCAAATGATTTCAACTTTAAATTTCTTGTAGAATAATCTCTAATAATTTTATTAAATATTATTATTATTATTTAGTGACTATTATTATTTTTGTTCAAAAAATACAAACAAATATGGTACAATATTATTATGCAATTAATATAATAATAATTATTTTATTTTATTTTTTTGGATCAAGAACTGTTATTTTTAATAGAGAAAAACGTTGAAAATTGATTTATGTATTAATTTTTTTGGGACTAAATTTTTTTTGGGACTAAATTGTCCGTTTTTTAAATTTTTGGGGATTGAGCTGGGTAATTACTAGACCGAAAAGTAAACTGGTAACTAATTTGTTTGCCTGAGTAAAACTTTGGGGATTAATTTATGTATTAATTTTTTTTGCGACTAAAATGTCCGCTTTTAAAATCTTTGGGACTGATTTGGGTAATTACTCAAAAAATATTTGTTAAATTATTACACTTTATATATATGTACTTGTTACGGTGGGTAACCGGAGATTAGTCCAAAGGATGGCGTTCGGCGGTAATTTTGTTTGCCTGAGTAAAACTTTGGGGATTATTTATTATTTTTTTTTTTTGCGACTAAAATGTCCGCTTTTAAAATCTTTGGGACTGATTTGGGTAATTACTCAAAAATATTTGTTAAATTATTACACTTTATATATATGTACTTGTTACGGTGGGTAACCGGAGATTAGTCCAAAGGATGGCGTTCGGCGGCCCAAGTGTATAATAGAGGAGGACTCCAGGCAGGTTCGCAACTCGGGAGGCTCCGTCCGACTTGTGCTCGCGTGTGAATGGGGGGTGGTACCTGCAAAGACCTCCGATGCTTAAGTCCAAGGGTGTAACAGTCTAGAGAGTATTGGACTTAGTGATACCTGAGGGGTGTCAGTGTATTATAGTGGTGAGCCAATACCACCGTTGGGTAGTGCCGTATCTTTAGGATTGCAACCGTCCCATTATCTTAGGGAGGTTAAGATACGGCTTTATGAAGTGGTTAGAGAGATTTTAGGGGCGGTTACTCATTTGAATGAGCATTTATCTGCCCGCTAATCTCAACCGACTTCTTCGTACCAAGTCGGGGTTGACACCGACCTCTTGAGTGGTTGGGTTTTGCTAGGTTTAATCTATTGGATCAGGCCTTTCGATTGGACCTGGGCCCTTAGCATTGGGCCAGGGTGATGAACAGTGCCCCTACTTGAGCCCAAATTTCTTTTAGGTTTGGGTTCAAGTATTCAACTCGGGTTCGTAGTCGATTTGTTTGAGAGAATACGGATCTTGGAAACCGACGTGATTTCGCGACCTTTGATTTCTGACAGTTACGTCAATTCAAGCGTCGTGTCCTTGGGGCTTTTCATTTAGGGCTTCTTATCCTGTTCGTGTGCATCCTTGCGTTCAAGATTTCTGCTTCTCCAACCTCCATTTCGGATAAAGGTTAGTTTTGCTTTTTTCATGCCATGCTTTATGCTTGCATGTTTTGTTTTGCGAGTGATAGGTTGACCTGTAGATTCTAGTTTCGAATCTCTCCTCTTTATGGCCGTATTTTTTGATTTTCTTTTTCTTTTTCCTTTTTGTAGTTTTCTGCCACTTTCTTCTTATAAAAAAATGGCTTCTGTAGACATTCTTTCTCAGTGGGGTTGACGATACGGTCCTTGGGAGGAACCGTTGGTTGACGCTGAGTTCATCACCCACCTTCGCACTCATCATAGCTCTGTACTTCGGACGAGGACGAGCCCAATATGAACTGATAATCCCGGGTCCTGAGACCGGTCTGTTTGGGAGAGCTAATGAGGCGGCCCCTCATTTTTCTTCCTGTATGAATGCATGATCACCCGTTTGGGTGTCTTTCTTCCTTTCTCTGATTTTCGAGATATCCGTTTTGCACCACTGTAAGGTTGCCCCTACTCAACTCCACCCCAATTCATGGGGTTTTTTTTGAAGATTTACCAGTTTTATAAGCCACGCTCGGACTTTCCCGACTTCTTTGAGATCTTCTTTTATCTTTCCATATGACTAAGCCCTTAGTGGGCTAAACAACAAACAACAATGGGTATCCTTCCGAGCCATTCAAGGTCGGGGATTTCACCCTTTTGACGAATCTTTCCACGACTTCAAAAATTTCTTCTTCAAGGTTCGGCCGTAGAGGGTCACCACCCCTTTTTCTGGACGAGCATTCCTCCCCTCGCTTTCCCCTTTATTGGCTGCCGGCCACCCCTTGTGAAAAGATTGGTCTAGATACCTAGACGAGGTGGAGGCGGCCATTGTAGGGTTTTTCCGAGAAGCGTGGGGGAAGTCTCCATATTTAGATACCAGAAAAATTCTTCAGGAACACCGACTTTCGTTCAATCTCAAATAGGTAGTGCATGCATTCTTTTTCCGAGTAGTTTTCGCCGACTTATATTTTACCGACTTGTAACCTTTGTTTTCTTTTGTAGATATGGCAAAGAAAAATGCTCAAGAGTCTACCAGGGTGCAGGAAGCCAAGGCAAAGTCCCGGGCCAGGGTCCGGGTTCCAAGGCGGTCGTCTCTCCTCCTCCTCCTCCTCCTCCAGAATGTGGGTACTCCCTCTCAACCTCTTATCTCTCTTCCTCCTCAAGTTTGGCTCGACCACTCCCTTCTGCCCCACTACTTTCCGAGCCAGAGAAGAAGAGGCGCAAGACTTCGGAGTCTGGCCCTTCTTGGGAAGGTGGGGTTAAGGCGGATGCTTTTGCATTCGTCCGAAAGAACATCTATCCTCTCACAATATGGTGATGTTTCTGTTCGGAAACACCTTGCCACTCTGGCCGAAGAAAGTTTTTAGGGCGGCGGGAGTTTGTGGCAAACTTTTGGACATGTTTGAGAAGACTCCTCTCAGCTCCTTGGGGACTTCCTCAAGGTTGAGGAGCTAGAGGAGAGGCTTCTTTTATTTGAAAAACATCAAAGGAGTTGAAGGAGGAGAGGGATAAGTTGAGGAAGGAGAGAGATGACCTCCGGGAGAAGGAGAGCCAGCTGCGAGCCCAATGTACTATGGAGGTAAATCTAAGGAAGCAGCCCAGGAGAGCTACCAAAGCCTATTTAAGATATGGTGGAGGTGAAGAAGGATTTGTTGAACTCTCGGAATGCCTATGCTGACTTGGAGGACTCTATCGCCGATGCCTCCGAGGAGTCTTGGAGAATTTTCCTGGAGCAGGTCAGGGTTATAGCCCCCGACTGGATCTTTCTCCATTACATCCTGACAAAGTGGTGATTGATGGCGCCATCGTTGATCCTCCTGCTCCCGAGGTCCTTTCCGAGTCAGACCTAAAGACTCGGGGGCAGAGGATTATAGAGTCTCCTCCTTATTCCGCAGATCCACCGAGTTCTTCAACCCTTGCTCCGACTTCCTCTTTGGCTCCTCCTCCCGGTCCTGGTGGTTCCTCCTGGTGGTGGTGATTCCTCTACTCCGTCCAAGAAATGACTTTTTTTTTTGTGGCTATATGGGGGCCCGGCCTGTGGGTCCCCTCTTTTTTAAACTTCTATTTATTTGCTGGTGGTTGTGAACAATTTGCTTCTGGCCTTTCAAGGCCGTAAACAAAATATTCTGTTTGTTGCCCTTTTTGGATAAGGGTTTCAAACAAAATAATGCCCTTTTTGGATAAGGGTTTTCTAATCGCAGTAGGTGCCCTTTTTTGGATAAGGGTTTAAGTTACTTTGCGCGTGCACATGCTTTCTATTTTGAAATATGTTTGATCTTTTCGAAAAAACTTTTTTGCTAGCTTGCATTTTTTCTCGAGCCTTTTTCGTGGAAAGGCTTGCAAGCTTTAAACTTTTCAGGTTGTCATATCTTTTGTTATCCTTTATACTCGACTTTGCTTTAGTGAGTTTTTTATGACTTAGGTTATTTTTGCGATGCGTTTTTTCTACTCGGTGTTATACTCCGATCTGTGGATCAAAGTTTTCCAAGTTTCCCTACTCGGAATCAATTTCCGACTTATGAGTCGGGTTGGTTCCCGAGTTTTTACGATCGACTTACATAACCTCTTTACACCGACTTGTACCTCGTCGTTTATCCTGACGACCATCTAGGTCGGTTCATGGGATTTTCACGCTTTGTCGAGCTTAAGTCGGCGCGTTTCGTAGAAAGACTTAGAAAAATAAAGGAGGATATTATAAGAGATTATGAATGAAAAAAGATCTTTATTAATCGGGAAGGTACCTTTTTTGCTACTAAGGGTCTTGACAGTATATTTTCCCTTAGCCTCTACTGTGATGCCTCGTTAAAAACCCTTCTCCAGAAAAAACCCTTTTCTTTTGGGAAAAATCATGAAGTGGGAAAAGAGTACATCAGGGAGTAGAGTTCGCTTCTAACTGTAGTACCTTTTCATATTACAAGCATGCCACGACCTTGGTAACTCAGTGCCCTCCAGGTCGGTTACTTTATAATAACCTTTCCCTAACACTTCCTTGATTTTGTATGGCCCTTTCCAATTTGCGGCTAGCTTTCCATCTCCTGATTGTTGACCCCAATGTCGTTTCTAATTAGGACCAGGTCATCTACGGCGAATGTTCTTCGAATGACTTTCCTGTTGTATCTGGTAGTCATCCTTTGCTTTAATGCCGCTTCTCTTATCTGGGCGTTCTCGGACTTCGGGGAGCAAGTCGAGCTCCTCTTTGTGCCCCTGTACATTTCCGATCTCATCATGGAGAATTACCCTTGGGCTTTGCTCACTGATTTCTATAGGAATCATGGCTTCTACGCCGTAGACTAGTCGGAAGGGTGTTTCTCCTGTGGCGGATTGGGGGGTCGTCTATAAGCCCATAGCACTTGGGGGAGCTCTTCCGCCCAAGCTCCCTTTGCTTCCTGTAATCTCTTCTTCAATCCTGCCAGTATAACTTTGTTAGCTGCCTCAGCTTGCCCATTGGCTTGTGGGTGTTCTACCGAGGTGAACTGGTGCTTGATTTTCATACTGGCTACCAGACTTCTGAAGGTGGCGTCAGTGAATTGGGTTCCATTATCCGTGGTGATGGAATAAGGTATTCCATACCTTGTGATGATGTTTTTGTAGAGGAACCTGCGACTTCTTTGAGCGGTGATAGTGGCTAATGGTTCTGCTTCTATCCACTTCGTGAAGTAGTCTATTCCCACGATCAAGTATTTGATTTGCCCTGGTGCTTGAGGAAAAGGACCTAACAAATCCATTCCCCATTTTGCGAAGGGCCAGGGGGAAGTTATACTAATGAGCTCTTCTGGTGGAGCCACGTGGAAATTTGCATGCATCTGACATGGCTGGCATTTTTTCACAAAGTCTGTTGCGTCTTTCTGCAAGGTCGGCCAATAGAATCCTGCTCGGATCACTTTTCTGGCCAGCGACCTCGCTCCGAGATGGTTTCCGCAGATCCTACTATGTACTTCCTCCAACACCTCGGTGGCTCTTGAGGTCGGTACGCACTTCAGCAATGGCGTTGATATTCCTCTTCTGTAGAGGACATTTCTCACCAAAGTATAATGTTGTGCTTCCCTTCGGATCTTTTTAGCCTCTTTCTCCTCTTTGGGGAGGATGTCGAATTTCAGGTATTCGACTAAGGGGTTCATCCATCCGAGGTTTAGGCCGACTACCTCAAGTACCTCTTGTTGATCCCCTGTTTTTGATACCGAGGGCTCTTGGAGGGTTTCTTGGATCAGGCTTCTATTGTTCCCTCCGGGTTTGGTACTTGCTAACTTGGATAGGGCGTCAGCTCTGCTATTTAGATCCCGAGTTATGTGCTTAACCTCGGTTTCCGCAAAGTGCCCCAAATGTTCCAAGGTTTTTTCCAAGTATTTCTTCATATTGGGGTCCTTCGCCTGATATTCTCCGCTTATTTGGGAAGTCACCACTTGTGAGTCACTGTAGATCATCACCTTTGTAGCGCCAACTTCTTCTGCTAACTTTAATCCGGCAATCAAGGCTTCATATTCTGCCTGATTGTTTGAAGCCGGAAATTCAAATTTTAAGGAGACCTCTATCTGGGTTCCTTTTCCATCTACCAATATTATACCTGCGCCGCTCCCTGTTTTGTTGGAGGATCCGTCTACATAGAGCTCCCATGTAGTCGGTTTTTCCTCTTGTTCTCCTGCATATTCTGCAATGAAGTCGGCGAGGCATTGGGCTTTGATTGCTGTCCGAGTTTCATATCTCAAATCGAACTCGGAGAGCTCTATCGCCCATTGAACCATTCTCCCTGCAACATCCGTCTTTTGGAGGATTTGCTTCATGGGTTGGTTTGTACGGACTCTTATTGTATGAGCCTGAAAGTAAGGTCGTAGCCTTCGTGAGGCTATCACTAAGGAGTAGGCAAACTTTTCTAGTTTGTGGTACCTTAGTTCAGGACCTTGTAGAACCTTACTGGTGAAGTAGACCGGGTGTTGCCCGACCTCATCTTCTCTGATCAGGGCTGATGAGACAGCCCTGTTTGCGACGGATAGGTATATGACGAGGTCTTTTCCCGGTACTGGTCGAGTTAATATAGGAGGTTGGCTTAAGAATTTTTTGAACTCTTGGAATGCCTCCTCACATTCCGGAGTCCACTCAAACTGGCATCCCTTCCTTAATAAGGAAAATAATGGAAGGGATTTTAGTGCCGATCCTGCCAAAAACCTGGAGAGGGCTGCAAGTCGGCCATTAAGCTGTTGAACCTCCCTCAAACAAGTCGGGCTTTTCATTTCTAGGATGGCTCTGCATTTTTCGGGATTGGCCTCAATCCCTCTTTGTGTTAGCATGAAGCCTAGAAATTTTCCTGCTTCTACTGCGAAGGCGCATTTTGCGGGATTTAGTCTCATCCCATGCAACCTTATAGTGTTGAAGACTTGCGAGAGGTCGGTTAAGAGGTCGACTTCTTGCTTGGTTTTTACTAACATGTCGTCGACGTATACCTCCATTAAGCTCCCTAAATGGGGGGAAAACACTTTGTTCATCAGCCTTTGGTACGTGGCTCCTGCATTCTTCAGTCCGAATGGCATGACCACGTAGCAATAGTTGGCTTTTGGCGTGATGAACGATGTTTTCTCCTGGTCGGGTTCATGCATCGGGATTTGGTTATATCCCGAGTAGGCGTCCATGAATGATAGGTATTGGTACCCTGAGCTGGAGTCTACCAGGGCATCGATACTCGGTAGGGGATAAGGGTCCTTAGGACATGCCTTATTCAAGTCGGTATAGTCGACGCACATTCTCCATTTACCATTTTGTTTTTTGACCAGCACTACATTGGCTAGCCATGTTGGGTATTTGACCTCTCTGATAAAGCCGGCTTCCAGGAGCGCCTGTACTTGCTCTTCTACTATGGAGGCCCTCTCTGGGCCGAGCTTGCGTCTTCTTTGCTGTACAGGTCGGGACCCTGGGTAAACCGAGAGCCTATGGGACATGAGCTCGGGATCAATCCCGGGCATGTCGGAAGCCTTCCAGGCGAAGAGGTCGGAATTAGCTCTTAGGAGTTCACCCAACCTTTGTTTCAGGGCTTCCCCCAGGTTGGCTCCTATGTAGGTCTTTTTTCCGTCCTCCTCCCCGACTTGTATCTCCTCGGTTTTTCCTCCCGGCTGGGGTCGTAGTTCTTCTCTGGTTCTTGCTCCACCCAACTCTATGGTGTGGACTTCTTTGCCTTTTCTTCTCAGATTTAGGCTTTCGTTATAGCACTTCCTCGCCAATTTCTGATCTCCCCTCACCGTTGCTATTCCCCCTGGAGTTGGGAATTTCATGCAGAGGTGAGGAGTTGATACCACTGCTCCAAGGCGATTAAGGGTAGTCCTGCCGATTAAGGCATTGTAGGCGGACCCTTCATCGATGACTATAAAGTCTATGCTTAGAGTCCTTGATTTTTCCCCTTTTCCAAAGGTGGTGTGAAGGGGTAAAAATCCCAGTGGCTTTATTGACGTATCCCCTAACCCGTATAGGGTGTCGGGGTAAGCTTTCAACTCTTTTTCATCTAACCCTAGCTTGTCGAAGGCGGGTTTGAAAAGGATGTCCGCCGAGCTTCCTTGATCTACTAGGGTTCTGTGGAGATGGGCATTAGCTAGGATCATAGTTATCACCACGGGGTCATCATGCCCGGGAATTATCCCTTGCCCATCTTCTTTTGTAAATGAGATAGTGGGGAGGTCGGGTGTCTCATCCCCGACCTGATAGACTCTTTTGAGATGTCTTTTGCGAGAAGATTTGGTGATTCCTCCTCCCGCAAATCCTCCTGAGATCATGTGGATGTGCCTCTCAGGGGTCTGGGGTGGAGGATCTCTCCTGTCCATATCATCTCGCTTTCTCTTTCCATGGGTGTCCGACCTCTCCATGAGATATCTATCAAGCCGACCTTCTCTAGCCAGCTTTTCTATCACATTTTTGAGGTCGTAACAGTCGTTGGTGGAGTGACCATATATCTTATGGTACTCACAATACTCGCTGCGACTTCCCCCTTTTTTGTTTTTAATAGGTCTTGGGGGTGGCAGCCTTTCAGTGTTGCAAATCTCTCTGTATACGTCCACTATAGAGGTCTTTAGAGGAGTATAAGAGTGATATTTCCTGGGCCTCTCGAGACTGGGTTCTTCCTTCTTCCTGACTTCCCTTTCCCTCTCCTTAGAGGAGGAAGTATGTCCCGGTCGTGAACTCAGGTCTCTAAGTTTTGCGTTCTCTTCCATGTTGATGTACTTCTCGGCCCTTTCTTGTACATCACTTAGAGAAGCGGGGTGTCTTTTAGATATGGACTGTGAGAAAGGGCCTTCTCTGAGTCCGTTGACTAACCCCATTATCACTGCCTCTGTGGGCAGGTCTTGGATCTCTAAACATGCCTTGTTGAACCTTTCCATATAGGCTCGTAAAGACTCTCCGACCTCCTGTTTTATTCCCAGGAGGCTCGGTGCATGTTTTACCTTATCTTTTTGGATTGAGAACCTCATCAAGAATTTCCTCGAGAGGTCTTCAAAACTAGTGACGGATCTTGGGGGAAGGCTATCGAACCACTTCATCGCTGCTTTCGATAAAGTGGTCGGGAAAGCCTTGCATCTCGTAGCGTCGGAGGCGTCAGCCAGATACATCCGACTTTTAAAATTGCTAAGATGATGCTTTGGATCCGTAGTTCCATCATAGAGGTCCATATCAGGGCTTTTGAAGTTCCTTGGAACTTTTGCCCTCATTATGTCCTCGCTGAAAGGATCTTCTCCGCCTGGGAGTTGATCTTCTCCTTCATCGCGGGAATTCTTGAGAGAGGATTCTAGCTGCAAGAGTTTTCTTTCTAACTCTTTTCGCCGTTCCATCTTTTCTTTAAGGTACCTTTCGGTTTCCTTTTGCCTCTCCCGTTCTTGTTCCAATTGCTCCAGGCGGCTATGGACCAATCCCATTAGTTCAGCTACGTGAGCTGGTCCGCCTTTTTCTGATTCACGCCCATCTGAGGAATTTACCTTCGGATTCTTTACTCCGGAGGTACCCTCTCTATGTTGGTCATTGTCTTGATGTTGGGCTGTGTCTTCATTGTCATTGCCCATGTCTAGATTCTCTTGCTCAGAATCCGTCTCGACATGGCCTTCTTCATGGGATCTTTCCGCCATCGAGGGATGATCTCGCGGGTCCCCGGCAACGGCGCCAATGTTACGGTGGGTAACCGGAGATTAGTCCAAAGGATGGCGTTCGGCGGCCCAAGTGTATAATAGAGGAGGACTCCAGGCAGGTTCGCAACTCGGGAGGCTCCGTCCGACTTGTGCTCGCGTGTGAATGGGGGGGTGGTACCTGCAAAGACACTCCGATGCTTAAGTCAGCAAGGGTGTAAACAGGTCTAGAGAGTATTGGACTTAGTGATACCTGAGGGGTGTCAGTGTATTTATAGTGGTGAGCCAATAACCACCGTTGGAGTAGTGCCGTATCTTTAGGATTGCAACCGTCCCATTATCTTAGGGAGGTTAAGATACGGCTTTATGAAGTGGTTAGAGAGATTTTAGGGGCGGTTACTCATTTGAATGAGCATTTATCTGCCAGCTAATCTCACAACCGACTTCTTCGTACCAAGTCGGGGTTGACACCGACCTCTTGAGTGGAGGTGGGTGCTTTGCTAGGTTTAATCTATTGGATCAGGCCTTTCGATTGGACCTGGGCCCTTAGCATTGGGCCAGGGTATGAACAGTACTCTTTATGTACTCCCACTAAAAAAATTACAACAAATAAACTTAACATCTATTATTAATAAAAAAATAATTTAATTATTAATCAAAATTGACCAAAGTTAAAAGTAGAAACCACTCTATTCTAATATCTGTCTTTTTTCACTTATAAAATTAACAATAGGAATGTTGCACGGAACTGACAGAGAAATTGGCTATCTCTTCCTTTTGAAATAACCATAAACGTATTAATCAGGCTCGACACTTTGACTATCTTCATGGGTTGAACAGAAATAGATTTCATTGTAGTGGATTCCGTGAATCTAAATTCATGGGTTGGACTTTATTGATCGTTGAGAATAGTTTTAGGAATAAAAATGATTGAAATAGGTTGGGTTGGATTTCTGTTACTTAGGTTATTTTTTTATCAATAATAGGTTTATTACTGTAATTATTTTTTAGCGAGAGTACATAAAGAGTACATAATATATAAGGTGTAATAACTTAACAAATATACTTAATATACTAAAACTGGGTTTTTCTCCACTACTAAAAGTGACGTGTCGATCTCTCATGCTTCCGTTTTCCCTCCAAAACGAATAAAAAATTTTTTCTATTCTAAATTATTTTATTGTAATTATATTATAATTAATACTAAATGAATAATATATAATTATACTAATTTAGCAACATATCTTCATTATAATTATATCAAATCAATATTTAATACACTATTAAACTACTTATCAATTATCAATTAAAAATACTTTTAATAATTTTAATGATAATAATAATATCAATAATAGTAATAATAATAATAATAAATCTTTGTTACCCGATTCACGTTTATCAAATAATTTTTCTAAATTATTTTATAAAAAATATCTTTAATATAATTATATTGTAATTAATATTTAATGAATAATGTATAGTTATACTAATTTAGAAACATATCTTCATTATAATTGTATCAAATCAAAATTTAATGCATTATTAAAAAATTACCTTAATAATAGGTAATTTACATATTTATTTTTGTTTTACTAAAGTCTATATATAGTGTTTCTCTGTGATACATGAATCTAAATTTGAGAGTCAATTCATAATTTTATATTTAGTGTTTTTTTTACTACTTCATAGAATAAGAATGTATTCTTCATTTTTTATTGAAGTTGATCCTTTTAAGGTACAATTTATAATTTTTTATAATATTTTTCATATGCTCATTCTATTATATTATTCTTTTGATAATTTTTTATTTGTTGTTACTCTAAGTTATTCTTATCGTCTAATGTTCCAGTTCGATTGTCTTTTGCCACAATCATTTACAATGCATCACATCCATGAAATACCTCATCGAGTTGTCTTCACGGATTCGGGTTCCAACTACATGGATGTAAGCGTTCAAAGAAGAGGCAATAGCCTCTACTTTACCGAAGGATGGTTGGATCTACTCACCTATTATGACAAACCCAATGGAACGTGGTTAAAGTTAGATTTCTTAGGAGGAACTCGATTTTTGATTGAAGAATTGCATCCACAGAACTTTATAGGACAAGTTCAAGTTCCATCCCCTCCATGTTTTTTACGTCTGCCCGAAAATCTTCGAAGTGGAGCACATAATGAAATTGAATTCCCTCAGTTTCAGTTCAGTTTTCCTAAATTCGTGACAAATTCAGATATGTAATTTCAACGATTGGTAATATATTTAAATTTTCTTAGTTTAAGCTGTTCATTATTAGAGTAATTTTTTAACATATTTTGATTTTTTTCAGAAATTACCAGCTTTCTTTTGCATGCATGCAATGCCATTGAGGGGAATAAGAGTTAGTTTGGTTTTTTGATGTGCCAATTCTATACCTTACCGCATTGCATGGATAACAGATGATGAAGCTGTTCATTATTATAGTAATTTTTTAACATATTTTAATTTTTTTTCAAAAATTACCAGCTTTCTTTTGCATGCATGCAATGCCATTGAGGGGAATAAGAGTTAGTTTGGTTTCTCGGTGTGCCAATTCTATACCTTATCGCATTGCATGGATAACAGATGATGAAGCTTATCTAACAAGAGGATGGTCTGATTTTGCATGAATTCTAAATATTGAAATTTACGATGTTATTTCCTCAGATTTTCTATTAAAATTGAAATTAGTAATAGTTTAAAAAAAAGTTTATTAATAAAATTACTAATAGTCACATTTTTATACACAGGATATATGTTTTCTATATATTATTTAAAAAATATAATGAAACATAAATAATGAATGAGTATGTGATTTCTTCGACTAGCTAATTAATGCAAAATTGAGCACCTTTTTTATTCGATTGAGGTTATATTCTGTTTGGTGAAAGTTTCAATCACCTTAATTAAATCCTGTCTTTGTGCCTTAACTTATACATGTAGTAATATGTTACATATTATTTGGTATATCTAAGTAGTTATTTCCCATAGCGGAGATGTAAAAAATCATATTAAGATTTATTGCCAAATAATTAGTGGATGAATAATAGTAGATTATATTATTTTGGGAAAGTATTTTTATTATAATTATATCAAATCAATATTTAATTATGATAAAATATGTTAATTATAATTATATCATAGAATTATAATAATTACGATATTTATGTTATGTATTAATCATTTATATACGTAAATAATTAGAAATCAATCAAATCAAATTATTACGGTAAATAATATGTTGTATATTATTACGAAAAATAATTCGCAGATAAAATTGAAACTACACTCGTATCATATAATTATAATTGATTAATTGGTATAAAATGAAATTATAGCCGTGTCATGAGTAATAATCTAAATAATTATATCTTAACAAAATATAATTTGAAATAATTTATAAACAATTATCTTAACAAAAATAATTTTTTAATAATTGATTTAAAAATCAATGCAAAAAATAATTTTTAATAATAGTATTATTAACTGGGTAAATAATATAATTTCAAATTATTACTTGAAATATAAATAATATATGAAAATCAATTGAATAAATCAATGATTTTGCACCTTAATAATTTGACAATTATTACTCAATTAACCAGTTAATTGAATTAGTAATAACAATTTTCAATTTCAAATTTTGTATATTAAGTAATTATTAAAAACTGGGTAATAACGATTTATACGGAAAAATCATTGATAAATTCAATTAACCATAAAGAAGATAATATACTAACAGTTTTAGTATATTATTTATGGCAAGAGAAATTATTTCCTCAAATTAAATTTTATATAATTATAATAAGTCTCTATAATTAAAGCAATATAAAACTGCTTCATATATAGCAATAATATTAAACATATTTATATATCTCTTTTTTTTATCTCTTTTTTCAAAATATTGGCATATAATTAATGTAAAAAATATATAATATTAAACTGTTTTGTTATGCATATATATGAATTTATATAATAATCCGTATAAATTATACGTATGGCATAATACATATGTCAAAAAAAGATTCCATAATTTTTGAAAATTACTGTTTTGTTATATGAAATTGAAATTGAAATTAAATAATTTTTATTTATATATATATATATATATATATATATATATATATATATATATATATATATATATATATATATATATATATATATATAAGTCGAAATAGTCAATTATTTCAATTATTTTTCATCTACAAAATTCGTACCTTATTCGTATTTCTTTTTCTCTTTATTATTTTCCATACCTAATGGCTACAAGCTATTATTTTCCATACCTAATGGCTACAAGCTATGATTCTATCAACAGTATTACCTGTAGTAGATTATGTAATAAAAAGGTTTGGAAAATAAAGGTAAGGATTATAAGGTTATGGAAAGTTCCATCCAAGTTTGACAAGAGTAAGACAGCTTATCTAGAAATGGTTTTCATAGATGATAAAGTATTTTGTTTATTCTACATGATTTCTTCGAGTGATGCTAGGTCCAGTCTATATATATTTACTGTTCACATTTTAACTTTATTTCATGAGTAAACTCTTGGATGAATCAACTACAGTGCGATTTAAAGTCCCAGGGACAAACTCTATCGAAAGTTGGAATTTACCTTCCAAGGCCAGTTTTCAAGGTCAATTGTATGTTGCATTATCAAGGGTAACGAGTAAAGATGGTCTGCGAGTGCTGTTGCAAGATCATGGACACTTGAAAGATAACTGCACGATGAATATGTGGTATATAGAGAAGTTTTTGAGAGCCTATAATAAAAAGGTAATAACAAAATATCTTACTACATCTATTTATTTATTAAAATTTATTACTATCACTTAAAAAAATTTAGAATTTATAGGAACTAATAGATGAATTTTTATTGTACATTAATAGTTTGAGAATATTAAAATTATCATAAAAGTTCGTATAATTTTATTCTCTTGACAAACAATTTTATAATTACGTTAATCATATAATTTTATATACAAACATTGATACAGTGTTGTTTCATGTATATATTTTGCAGGTATCAAAGGATAGCATTGAATTGTTATTCAGTAGGTTTAAATTATTTATTGTTTATTACAAAACTTTCTGCATTAGAATTCTCTATTAATTTGTTCTTCATTTTGAACTGATTTCGATATTTTCTTACTTCACAGTAAACCAACACATAAAGTTTTGTTAGTCGATTTAAGTATTACTAGATTATTTATGGTCATATTGAGTATATATGCCTGATTTATTGAAAAAAGTAGATTAAATAATTATTTTATAATTAATGCAATTAACACTATATTAAGAAAAGAAAAACAACGCATACAAGTTATTTTTGTATTAATTAAATTATTATAATTAAAATGAAATTTAACATAACAACTTAAAATTATAATTTCAATCTTATACGTGCATGGCACGGGTGATTAAACTTGTATTAAAAAAAAGGAGATTTTTCATTCTCTTCAATAATGAGAAGAACTTAATTTTTTCCTCTTTTAATCCTTTTTATTTCATCAAACCATCAACATCACATCTTGAATAGCTTAGAATATGAGATTTTCTTCATGGTGCGGTGAGCGTGGAAGGCAACCAAGTTGTGAATTGAGATCCAATCCAATTTTGCCATTTTCTTTCTATCCCTAATTTTTTTTTCGACATTTTCTTTCCCCATTCTTACTTCTTCCTTCAAACTCATCCAATAGAGTTTGATGAGAATCTATTTCGCAAGATTCTTTCTTGGTGAACATAGCTGTTTCGGTCAACGAGTTGGAAGGAAGAAGATCTTAATCCTTATTTCTCTGTGATTCATTGATTTCTCAAAAATGGTGAACATGGTAAACAAATCCTCCCATTGTAGAGGTCGTGAGCTACATTGTCATGCTCTCATTGTAACAAGTAATGCCACACACAGAAGATGTATGCTATAAGAAGTATGGGTACTCTTCCCATTTCTATCAACGACAGCAACATAACACCACCATCAATCACGTGATCACTAAGGGGCATGATGATATACTCAGTGACAAACAATCCCAACTCAATTGTCTCCAAAAGAACACTGGAATATCAAGATCTGAGTTCACTCCAGAGCAAAGATTTGCCTTGTTAGAGTTGATCAAAGACAAAAATGTGCAGCAACAACCTCATAACGCAAATCAAATTTTGACTAATTTTATTCAGACTTCCACTGCAGGTAAAACCATTGCATTACATTTTAATGCGAAAATTATGAGTATTATCACTCTAAAATCTGCACTATAGGTCATTGATTCCAGTGCAACAAATCATGTGACTTTTGACTTAAAAATTTTTGCAAGTTTTTAAAATATTGCTCCAATTAATGTGATATTGCCAAATGGGACCAAAACTGTTAGCACCATTATTGGCACAATCACATTCTCTAAAAATTTTTTTCTCAAAAATGTTTTATACATTTCTTTTTTTGATTTTAAACTGATCTATGTGTCAAAGTTAACCTCAAACTTATATTATCAACTGTTAATCAATGATAAGTGTTGTGAGATACAAGATCGATCCACATTAAAGATGATTGGCATTGCCGAGTGTATAGAAGGGTTATATACAATGAGTAAAGAACCAGAATTCTTTCACTTTCTCCCTTTTTCAACAAAGCAAGCCTCTCTCTACCCCATTTGATTATAGTCAGAAACTCTCAAAGAAATCTAGTACTATTTTAACAGACAACACTGTTTACGGTCAGCTCATCGGCCGACTCCTTTACCTCACAAACACTAGACCCGATATCTTTTATGCTGTGGGACATTTGAGCCAATTTTTGGACTGTGCAACAACTAATCTCTTCTTCTTCTCTACTTCTAATCTGCATCTTACTGGATTTGCCGACGCTGACTGGGCTACCTGTGCCGATACTCGTCGCTCCATTTCTGGTTATTGCTTCATGCTTGGGAACTCTCTAAGCAAACAACAGTTGCCAAGTCCTCTACAGAAGCTGAATATAATTCTCTTGCTAGTGTCACCTGTGAAGCTAGCTGGTTATCTTTCTTAATGGATTTTATTGGTTTGCTACTTCGAAAGTCTGTCACTCTATTCTGTGACAACCAGTCAGCCATTCACATTGCCAATAATCTGATCTTTCATGAAAGAACCAAACACATTGAAGTGGACTGCCACATTGTTCGTGAAAAGCATTTGTCTGGTCTCATTCATCTTATGCCAATTCGTTCTAAAGATCAACTTGCTGATTTTCTTACCAAAGCTCTGTCACCGGATCTTTTTCTTGCTAATGTTTTCAAGCTAGGATTGTTAGATTTACATAATTTTAGCTTGCGGGAGGGTGTTACCTAAATTTTTTTTATCAATAATAGGCTTACTATTGTAATTATTTTTTAGTGAGAGTACATAAAGAGTACATAGTATATAAGGTGTAATAACTTAACAAATATTTAAAAAAACAGAGATTTTTCATTCTCTTCAACATTGAGAAGAACTCATTTTTTTCATCTTTTAATTCTTTCTGGTTCATCAAACCATCAACATCACAGCTTGAATAGCTTAGGACATGAGATTTTCTTCATCTTCAGTTCTCTCTCCTCCTCTCACCATGCCTAGTTGCTCAGAGAAGAATGAGCATCTCCCTGGAAGGAAACCTTAGCTTCCTCCACCGCGACCGCCGCAGCTGGGCTTCTGATTGTCGCCGTCAGTCACGCCGAAGATATTCGTCTGTTCATCCTGCTCCACACCCGCACCTCAATCGCCAGTCGCGAGCTTCGTCGCGGTAGTTTTCGAGTCGTCGCGGCCTATAACCCCTTATTTTGCGCCGTCCTTCGTCGTGCTCCTCGTCTGCCATGCTTGTGACGAGAAGGTAACAAAGTTGCTCTGCCCACTAAATCATTAGCTTTGGCTCTGCTAATGATGGAGTAATAAACTAATAATAAGCCATCCGTATCCAGTAACAAAAGTAGAAATCGTTTAGAAAACAAAACATCCTTATTACTACTAATGCTTTCATCGCCTAAGAATCTTCGCCCCCTGATGAGGAAAGTCAATTTGTTTTGTGTTTGAAAAACAACATGTGCCTAACCAGCGTGCATTTATGGAGTAGTGGGTTTTGGTTTTTATGCTCTGTGTAGGTGACAAAAATATGCTCAAATTTAAAGTTAGTAAATCCATTACACAATCCCAACAAATATAGGCCTAATTGATGTCACTGGACAAGTAGATGTCTTTGGTTTCTTGTTGCTTTTAGTGCAAGTCGTTAATCATATAACATATTGGATCGTGCTAGTGTGAAATGATATTGTTCATAATAAGAAGTGGATCTTACGCATACCAAATTCACCTAATACTCTAATAGAATATGACTGCCATTCCTGTTTGTTTTTGTTCCTACTATAATCTCAATTAAGCTGCTTATTGTTCTTGTTCTTTTTTCTTTTTACCTTTTGGAATTTTGTTGAATTGCTCAAGTGAACCATTAAATTAGGTAGAGAATATAGAAAAGTAACAAGTTTTGAAAAATTGACCAAAGATTGGATAAGTTTATTAATGGTAGCTACAAATTGAAGAAACATATTATTAGATGCATGATGGTTTACATATGTATGTAAAAGTTCATAATTCTTTTGCAAACAAGTTTTCTTGCCTCACTCTGAAGGAGAGAAGGAGAAGGCTAAAATAAATCATGTTGCTTATTAATTTCTAAAATTATCTATTTTGATAATGGTTTGCAGTTTATTTCTAAAATCCTTTATTTGTTCTGATAATGCTTGTTAATCATGTTGCTTGTTAATATCTAAAATTATGTCAGGCAAGAGATCGTGCTCTACCTTGAACAATTCCAACAGAACATTTCGGCTCCTTTCAAAGTCTGGTGTGATACTACAAAAGTGAGCATTTTTTCTTCTTTTCTTTTGTCAATAGGTGCTAGCGTTTTGTTTGTATCTTTGATATTATTGATTATTTTTGTACTGGGAGACTTGTTCTAACATATAGGATATCCAAGATATATTTAATTATAGTTATTTATCAAGAGTGTTTTTTTTCTCTACAGAAAAGGCTTCCAAGATATATTTAGTTATAGTTAAACTAAAATAATTTATCATATGTCAAGTAATATAAATAAAATGTGGCTTTGGAAAATTGTATTGTAAAATTTATAGAATAAATATCTCTTTTTTCTTTGATATGTAATAAGTAACCATTAATTTTTTGTTCCAATGCTTTTGATTTTGTATCCATTTATTGGATTTTCTTCTCTAAATTTACAACTTCGGATGGAAAATTCAGCAAAAATTTTGAAAATTTGACGATGAAAATGTTTGGTAACAAAAAAAAGGGAGCTAAAACAGTTATAATTTGTCTTATTTGAAAATCTAGCAGTGATGACGCTTCCCACGGCTGCTTGCTCCCTCTCTCTCAACGACGCTTTCTCTCTCTCCCTTACGACAACGACGACGGCGACGGTGCCAGTGACGCCCATCGGCGCCGTCTCTCTCCATTCCCTTCCTTCTTCCGTTTCTCCTTCTCTTCTCTTTTCTTTTTCCCTTCTTCTGTGTGTGTATATCTGTTGGTGAGGGTGAGGGCTTCGGTGGCTGACGGGTGAAAAGGAAGGGTGAGAGTGTATTAGGGTTAGGTTAGGTAAAATTAGGGTTCGAGTAGAAGATTAACTTTAAATTAAATTTAATTAAATATAATTAACTTTAAGAATATTATTTATTTTTTAACCTATAGATTATTTTTAATTAAGTACTCTGATTTAAAATTAGAGATAAATAATTTTTTTTAAAATAAAATTATCAACAAATATAATAAATTATAAATAACTTACTATTTAATTTTCAAAAATAATCCAGGATCTTACATTTCATGCAATGTCTATTTAGACTACCCTAATTTCCACTCATGCATGTGCTATATATCTTACTATCAATAGGTCCACCTTTCAACTATTAGCTTAGTAGGGATAAAGATTATGCTTAGATACACCAAGACACATACTATGTGAACACAAGGAATGCCAAAATATTCCATCCACAAAAATGACTGAATTATTAACGAAAACACATCCAAATCAATTTTGAATCAAGCAATGTCATTAATATGGCAAAAATTCTATCATAATGATAACAATAATGACGACAACGATAATGACGATACGTATAAGAAAAAAACTACGATGACTATAACGATAATTATCATAGTGATGAAGATGATGGAGGAGAAGGAGGAAAAGGAAAGAAGATGAAGATGATGGAGACGGAAGAAAAGGAAGGAGAAGAAATTCCAATGAGAAAAGAAGGAGGAAGAGGAATAGGAAGAGGAAGAGGAGATGACAGTGTTCGTGACAGTGACAACGAAGTGTCAGGGGTGGCGAAGCAGAAGAAGAAGAAGAAGAAGAAGAAGAAAAAGAATAAGGAGAAGAAAAAGAATCGCGTGAGGTAAATTAAGTCAAAGGTGTTGGAATCTTCTCAAAATTCCTTAATCCAAAGATTATTCATGTTAAATCATTAAGAAATAAAATACTTGAATGCGGAAGCATACCTGAATTCATAAACATGAATCATGATGGGAACAGTTTGGATCTTGTGGTTCTTTCGATCTTTTTCAATCAAAGCCTTCTGTATTCCTAGGCGGCTGACTATCACCCCCACCCCATCACCATCTGCATCACCCCACTGACTATCACTTGATCACCATCTGTTCCCTTATAAAAAAAATATCCGTCCTACAACAACAGCTACACACAGTTCAAAACCAAAACAACAATGCATCCCCAAAACCATTGTCTTTAACAAGAAACAAGAATATCATTATCGTCGTCAGAATTCATAAGCATCCACAAAACTTAGAACCAAAACTATTCTTCTTCAATTAGCAAAAGGCAGATCCAATTACAATAATCAGTAATTCCCAAATTTATTTTCAATTACAAGAGACTTTAAATCCATAACCCTAATCACCAAGAACAGTCAACAAAACTCAGATGAATTGCTTGTGACTGCCCTTCGATTGAGCTTAAACGTTTGCTCCCTTTGGAAACCGTTATTGTATATTTCGTGCACCGTTCATAAGAAGCAAGAAAACAAACCGGGGTCGAACTGTTGTTCAACCGGTTTTATTAGAAGCAGAACAACTCAGAAGAAGAAGAGCTCTGCATCTGAACTCAAATCTAGACTAAATTCCACACTCAATAAACAATTAATTGAAAAAAAAACACAAGCCCAAGAACTCAATAACCCAATTCATACAGTTAATCCACCGAATCAAAAAAATTAATCGAAATACAACAACCCAAGAACTTTGGCCTGCAGGATCTCTTCTACGAATGGATCTTCTATACCTAGGGGCTTTCTTCTCGATCGGTCTGATTATTCCGATTGCGAAGGTCAGCTTCTAACTTCAGGAGCTTTTTTCTTCTAGCTCCTTCTTTGGCCTTACTTCCCTCCGCAATTTTCGTTCTGCTTCTCGTTGTTGCTCGGCTTCATGTTCAAGCTGTTCTAGTCGTTCTCGTTGGCCACGGACGAGACCCATTATCTCTGCTGTCTGAGGGGGTTCTTTCTCCTCGGGACGATGAATTTGCGAATGAACCCGCCTGGGTTGGGGGTTCCTTGGTCGCCCCTCCCCGTGACAACAATGGTTTGGTATGGTGAAGGTAGTATAAGGGCGTTACCCTCTGGTTGGGGGCTCAGCTTCAGATTTAGACGTCGTGCAGCCGTTTTCATACTGGTCGTCTGCCATTGTTATGGGTTGAATCCCAGGTCCTCGGCAACGACGCTAATGTTTCGAGGGTTACTTGAAGCGATGATATGGGTCTGAATGTGAGGTCCAGATCCTTTTGTATGGCAGCGTTCGACTTGTTGATACTGAGGTGCCGCCTGTCCGAGATCCTCGTCAGGAGGAGGTGGGGGTGGTACCTGCAAGAGACTTCGATGCTTACATTAGCAATGGTCTTAGGTAGGTTTTTAGTGTATTAGAACATAAATTATACCTGATGGGTGTCAGAGTATTTATAGTAGAGTGTTAACTATCTTTGTCAGAGTAGTTCCGTCTTTATTGATGGGTAACCGTTCTCGTTATCTTGGGAGCTTGTTGAAATTACTCTTCTAGACGGAGATGAGAGATTCATAGAGGCAATTACTTGCTTTGGAAAAATAGAGCTGGACTTCCGTGATGATATCCGACCTCTTTAAAGAGGTCGGGTAAGCATGAAGACCAACTCTTTCTTGTGTTGGGGCCTTAATTCTTTAGCAAGCCTGACTTTAAGCATTTGGGTTAGGGTATGAACAATAATAATTAAGCTTAGCATTCTCATAGCTTCTATTTTGGTAGGATCATATTTTTCCATACTTAACTACCATGTCTGTTATATCTTGTATCCTTTTAAATGTTAAAACTCTAAAACTCTTTTTGGAATAAAAAATCTTAAAACACTTCTTTTCTAAATCCGTTAACAAGCCCTCTACACAGCTCAATCTTTATGCTCTATTCATACAGCATAACGGAGCCCACTACCAAAGCCCATTATGGCCTTTACAACTCCTCACCACTTAGCGCGGCTCCATGAAGGTTCAGTCCCAACAATGCAACAGACATCTCTGTCAAGTTGCCCCCTTGTAACTAGCTCGATGTCACTTGTCAACAAACCCTTTAACTAACGCGAATATCTTTATCTCTGTACATGTTAACCTCTGTACGCTATAAATTTTCTTTTCGAATAGGGTAAGAAACTTAATCCCTCTTAATTTCAATTGATTAAGTCGCTCGAGGATTATAAGTTTATAACACTTAAGGGAAGAACAAATATAAATTTTTAACAAGAAAATAAAGATAAAAATAAAAATATATATATTAAAGTTATTGTTATATGATAAAAAGTCATGTTATTTATAAAGATATTTAAAACTAATCTCATAAATATTTGCTTCCCAACTACTAACTCTTAATTACTTATTATTATTCTAATACGATATTTATTATTGCTCTAATAATTTTGATATTCCGTATATTGAATGCATTAAAAATTTAAAAAACTAAATTTTGACTTTACTAGCAAGCGTCTTCTTAGGAGGAACAAATAAAGACCGTGCTTAGTTGTGATTTTTTTACCATTTAAATGTATACAGTAAATTATTCAAAGGGTTAAGTATTGTTTTCGTCTCTAACGTCTTGGGTCAAAATCAAAATCGTCTCCGACCTTTTTTCGTTATTAAAATCATTTTCAACGTTCAAAAACGCTTTAAAATCATCATTCCCCGCATTCTTGGACCAAAATACCCTCATCATCATCATTCTTTTTTTCACCTTTCTCACCCCACCACCTCCACTGCCACCAACATTACCACCACAACCACCATCAACACCACCACCACCACTACCACCACTACCAACACCAACCAACACCAACACCAAGAACATCAAACAACAGCAACAACACCATACCACCACAACCGCCATCAACACTAACACCACCACCACCACCACTACCAACACAAATACCACCACCAACACCAACCAACACCAACACCAAGAACCCCAAACAATAGCAACAACACAAAACACCACCAAATCAAAAAGCAGAAACAGAAAGCAAAAAAGCAGAAAAGCAAGAAAGTAGATGCAGATGGCGGAGGCGGCGAGGTTGCGAGGCGGCGAGGCGGCGAAGAACGGCGACGAAGGTGCGGCGGTCTCCCTCCCCTGTGCGCACTCTATTCCTGACGGCAATGTGGCGTGGTGCGGCGCGATGGACGGTGGCTGTGGCAAGGCGACGATCCTGAGTAACGCGGCAATGACTGGCGCAATGGCGGCGACTGGACGCGGCTCCTCCAACGGCGGCGATCCCCTCCCCCTTTTCCCTTCCCACTCTTCCTCCCCCACACCCACCCCGCGTCCTTTCCCCTCCTCCCCCACACGCATCCTTTCCCCTTTTCTCCTTTGCCGGCGCCGTCCCCCTCCCCCCTCCCCCCTCCCCCTCCCCTTCTCCTCTCCCTTTTCCCTTCTCCCCTCTCCCCTCTCCCCTCTCCCCTCTCCCCTCGCCCTTCCCCTTTTCCCTTCTCCCCTCTCCCCTCTCCCCTGCTCCCTTCCCCCTGTTTTTTTTATGATAGGATATTTTGGTCCAAAAATTTGAGAAAGGTTGATTTTAAAACGTTTTTGAACATTGAGGACGATTTTAATAACGAAAAAAGGTCGAAGACGATTTTGATTTTGACCCAAGACTTAGAGACAAAAGCAATACCTAACCCTTATCCAAAAATATATTTACCGTCACTGTTTTGTTTTCTTTTCTTGCCTATTTTGCAATATTTTGTGCTGACTGGTCAAATTACTTTATGTAATAGTGATGGCTCAACTCTTGTTTACAATATTAGTGCACCTATCCTCTAAAGATTCTGTCTTGTAAATTGTAGCTTTTCTTATGGAGTTGCTCCAAATATTCCTTCAACATATATATTTTTTCTTTTATTATCGTTATCAATTTTTTATAGTTATATTTTTTATCATTCAATTTTTTTTAATGTTGTTCGAAGAAAAAAATATAAATTAAATATTTTTTTATTATTTATTCTATCTTATATTTAATTATTACTAAATAAAATATAAAAATATTAATTTTTATGTTATTTTTTGTGTCTAATTTTTCATCTTGTCCTTATTCTATAATCAAAACCGACTAAGCAACCATATGTACTAATTTTTTTATACGACTCACCTGTTAATAATTCTTTGATATTTATAAATTTAATGTATACTTTTATCCGTTCCAAATATTTTTATGTATATTTTTATCTAATTAATATATATATAAAGAATTAATTAGAGTCAATAGTCTGATGTTTTTAATACCTGGTCACCTCCACTTCATCACCCTCAACCTCACCCTCACTACACCTCCATTGGGTTCTTTAACTAATTTGTTTATTAATCGAACTGATGGTTATCACTTATAAGTAACACTTAGCCCCCAAATTGTAGATTCTTATCCCATCTTCTCTGCATCATCACAACAATCGTAATGGTGTGCTCAAGATGTCAACAATGGCAATCTCTTCCTTCTCCATTCTAGATCTGTCAACTTTATTATTTATTTAGTCTTTAATTTTGAAATTATTTGAAAATTATCTGGCAAATTATTCATTGACAAGCTACGCTGCTCTACCCTACTTTCTAGGGTACCTTGGTGGGACGCACTTTGTCATACAAATAGCACTAACATTCACACATATATTATTTTGTGCTCATGCAAAAACATACGCTGCATGTCCAACTTTAGAGTCACCTTGTACTTGTTGTCACCTTCCAAAGTTGGCCAAAATGATTCTTGCATTCCCTTTACCCGCATCCAATCTTCCTGCTCCACAAAGTACTATATATATATAATCTCTATTGTTAGCCTCTACATATGCCCTCTTGTATTGTCATGATCCATTCCTTCCCATTGCAACCAATTGTTGCATGCTATTGTATGTTCAACGCCAGGCACTCAGTTTCTTTCGTTCCTTAAAGTCATTCCTGACCTTAACTTCACGCGGCAATTCTTATCAATTGCTTTATTTTATATGTTTTGTTCCTCAACATTGCTGATTCTCAGCTTGTTTCCGTTAATCCTATTATCTAAAACCACCACTAATCCTCTTCTTTTACATCAGCATCCTCAACTAAACTGCAATACTGCTAGCACAGCCTCATCTTTGATTTTACCGCCATGAATTCCCCCTCAAACACTGCATCACGCAGTCATCTGAATTTACTAAGTAGTCACCAGATCAGACACTATTTTATACCTACTGTTTTACACGGTTCTGTTCCATCCTTGTTCCTCATCTTAGTTTCATACCACTCTAATAAATATTGATAGTACATAAGACTGTGTTTGTTTGCATGACGTTGAGACAGAGATACAGATACATTAAATGGTGACAGATAAAATACATGTACAAAAATATTATATCCAGACAGGTGTATTTTATATCTACAGGACATAGACGAAACAATTTATTTTTTATTTTTTATTTTATTATTCTTGTTAATTATTTATAATGATATTTTTTAAAATATTTTTTAATAAAAAAAATTAAATTTTTATAATTTATCATCAAACAAAATATATAAATACTAATTTTTGTGTCATTCTTTTTTGTGCTTATTCTTAATATCTTATTTTTGTTATGTTTTGAAAACTAAACACAACCTAAGAATCTTAATTTTTTTAAAAAACATTAATTACACATACACCATTTATTTATTTTTTTTCCAAACCATTTAACCTTTTATTGCATGCAACACTCAAACTAAGTCCTAGCATCCACACCCTCACCCATTGTACATCTTTCCAATTTAAGGACACCTACCAAAATTTAATAAAAAATGGACATTGTAAAAATAAATAGTTTATGGTTTTATCACCGAGTCAAGCCCACACAAGCCACTGGACTTCTTAATTTAGAGTGCCGCCATGTTTCAAACTCTAAGCCCTTCCAATAATCTCAACATTTGCATATTTAAAGGTGTTGACTTTGAAGGTGCGAATAAGTTATGAGAAATTGGATTGCATGAAATGCGAAGTTAAAAGAAGGAGAATAGAAGAATGAGAGTGGAAGAGTACCAGTGAAAATAGCAGAAAATTAAAATGGTTATAACCCTCTTTATATTTGCATGAGATTTATTTAGTCAAGGAGAAAGCATGGGAAATCAAGAACAATGTGAATAATAACTTAAAATTAGAAGATGAATTATAATTAAAATTCAGATTTTTTTAATTAATTATTTAATTTTTAAATTTTAAAATTTAAAAAATTAAAATTTGCAATTAAATCCATTCCCACTTCAGACAGTTATTCCTAATATCATCATCTCTCATTTGAGCCGTTTAGATGACTGCCCCCATTCCAAAGTTCCATCTCCTCTCACTTGAGCCGTTTAGATGACTGCCCCCATTCCAAAGTTCCGACACCATCATTTTCTCTGGCCGACGCTGCAGTCCACCGCACACATCTCCGCCACCTCAAATTGTCCCCCTTGATCCTCCCTATCCCGCCAATTTCCGGTCCCCCTCTTCTCGGGGCATCTCCTCCAGCTCCGTTGCAACCCCCGGTAAGTGATAATAACCAAACTGCTTATCAGAGTTAAGCAAGGCTTTCTCATTTCTCACACTAGGAAGGAGAGAGCAGAGACAAAATTCGAAACGTTTCTGCTTGGATAAGCACACCTCAGTCTCACAATTTTATATGAAATTGCAAACCAATCTACAAATTAAGATAACATACAACAATCCTACAAAGTCAAACTCAATATTTCAAAGAGGATAGCAAATCATTCACTAAAGCAGGCAACTCATTCCTTTGCATTCTCATGTCGTAAATTTTCTATTTGCTCGAATGCCCTAAATAAGGACTTACGGGACAATGGTTGTTAATCTCAATCATAGGAAGTTTACATCATACATTCATCGACATAATTTGACGTGCAAGACCAGGATCTTGTTGTAGCAGCTCTCTCAAATTGTTTTCAACCTCTGCTATCTGCTTCTCCAAATATTCTTTCGAGCTCTGACAAAGCAATAGACCAGTTATATTGCCGCAAATGTGAGATTTAATTTTCTGCCTTTCAAATAGGAAACCAGTGCATGAATTTCGTGCAAACAAAGGAAGGACATGTACCTGTAATGAGATAATTGAAGCTTCACTGTCCTTTAACTTGTTCTCCTGTTCATTCATTAACGCTGCCTTCGACTCTAGCACAAACCTGTAACAATATGACAGTATTATAGTATGTCATACATATTATAACACCCCATGAAACAAACTTATATGTACTCTTTAGACGCAAGCTCAAACAGGTATCAACAACTCACGTTCTCCCTGCGAAAGAAAAGGAAAATTAAAGATTCATCAAATGTCTGTTGAAAACTGGGGCATCTAATAATCGCAAACTGCAACACAGTATTTCAAATTAGTATGGTTGTATCCAAGACAGTGATAAACACTGCTTTATTTAATGATAGTAACACGTTTCAACTAAGTTTTATCACATACCAATGGATTTGTAAACATTAGTATCATCAGGTAACTGCTTCAGCTCCTCCAAGGTCAAATAAGCCCGTTTCTTTTCTGCTTCTTTGGAACGCATCTGGTTTTGCACCTGCAGCCCAGTAACTAACATAAACTTCAAGTTCTCAAAAAGCCCCCTAATATACGTACAACTCACATGCAAAATTAAATAATCAAGGTTTTCATTTCCTTTTCCTTTTATGGCCTTCTCAACAAAAACAAAACTGCATTCTCTTTCAAAACTAAGAGTTGATATAAATGTTCTTTATATAAGATTTGACATTATGTAAAAGCATTCACATCCTACCAATAGTTCTGCTTTCAACTCAATAGCACCTCTAAATAAAAAATAAATAAAAATAAGCTTCGCATTCTTTTCAGAAATGAGTCATACAAATATTCTTTATTCTTTGTATCAGATTTGTTAGCAATGCATAAGCATTCACATCCTATTAAAATTAAACTATAGTTTAGCTTTCAACTCAATTGCATGGAGTACCTAGAGTTGGTTATATGTGGGACATGGAAATCGTTCGGACAAGAATCACCCTTCTCAATACAAAAGCTTCTTCACAAGATGGCAACGGGCATCCGTGGGGGCGGATACCCCTCCCCTGTTCCCCATCCCCGTTTACAAAAATGCCCCCTGTCCAGACCCCACCCTCGTCACGGGTCCCCATTTAATTGTCCCCACAATGGTGGATACCCACGGATATCCATAGGTATTGCCTTTAATTTTTTTTAAAAAAAAAAAATTAACAAAACACAATCCTTCAAAAGTTCAATAGTTTAACATAAGGTAACACAATCCAAAGTTCGTAACACATTTTAACATAATCCAATATAAACATTAAATATCCAACATGCAACTAATAACTTTTATATGTAAGTGAAGATATTTTAGTAAATTTCCCCTTTGCAGGGATTTCGCAGGTCCCCGTTTCCATTTATTCGCGGGGCCGGGTCCTATCCCCGTGGGGATTTCGCAGATTCCCATTTAACCCACCGTCGCGGGTAATCTCCACGGGTACCCGCTTCCATGGGTCTAATAATTTTGCCATCCCACTCTATTCCAAAGAAACTAAACCCTCCCGAACACCAAGAATAAATCAAAAGACATGCCAAAAATTGATGGCAAAAAAAACCACGACGGGAGTTTAACGGGGACCCACAAAATCCCCATGGAAACAAAGATCCGCCGCAGCGAATAAACGGAGACCCCCATGGGGACCTGCCAAATCCCCGCAAAGGGTGAAATTACTAGAACACCCTCACTTATATATAAAAGTTATGTTATATTATTTTTTTGGAAACTATTTCTATTTCATTTTCTTTTAGTGTGTATATTGGAGATTTTATGTGTATGTGTGTATGGACATGTTAAATTTGGGTTTAGATTATGTTTTAATATAATAAATTTGGTTGAATTGTATTGCATCATATTATGGCTGTGTTAATTCTTTTTAATTTTTCAAATATTAATCTCCATAGACTCCCCTCCCAGGAGAATTAAATTGGGACCCGTGACGGGGATGCGACGGCATGGGGCCATTTTCCTAAACGGGGATGAAGGGTGGGGGAAGGGTACCTGCCCTCATAGATACGCATTGCCATCCCTACTTTAAAAAGAAAAGCCCAACAATTATTTTTCAAAACTACTAGGATCTGATTCCATTAGTATCATGAACACATTGCCTTTATCAATGTCTTACTAAAAAGAAATTCCTTAATGTTATCCTAACTAGTGATTAGGTTTCAATCACGTGCCGCAATTTATATTTCAAGAAAACGGGATACAAAATTCAGTTATGCAGATCTTGATAGGCTCAATTAAATTCAAATTATTCATCATCATCATAATAGAACTCCAATTCAAAATAATAATAACCAATGATGATAATAATTTGAAAAAAAGAATGCAGATTTCAACAAACCTGTTTCATTTTTCCAGTACTCTCAATCATGCGACCTTGAATTTCAAGGAATGCCTGCATTTATGGATTAAAAAAATGTTAAAATTGGAAAAATGTTACATCAAATAAAAAAAGTGTCATATATGAAATTTCAAGATTATTTAATTATACTCACAGTTCTGTTGGCTTCATCTGCCATCTCTATCAGTGAGAAAAGATAATCCTGTATTCTCCCTTTTTCAGCATAGCGAAACATAATTACATATTAGATCCATACCCCTATGCACATTTCTTCAATTATAACCACTTATTTAAACCCTAGTCAAAGCATGACTTCTTCTTTTATATGGCAAATATATCACATTCTCATGGTGTTCCTACATCGATAGTATCAAAGAAGCACAGTGTTCATCTGATTTGATTTTAAAACAAACTTACACAGCACAAAGTACAAATTCTTGGTACACGTAACAAATCATAAATGTTTGTTAGCTGAGTTTATGAAAGAAAACAAATTGCAACAAACATCCAAAAGCATGAGCATTTGTCATTCACTATAAATTTCAACAGTTTCATTCTCAAATCCAATTTTATATGGACCTATTGGGACTGCTTAGCTCTTATCCAACAAAAGCTAATCAACATATAATGAGAGATAAGGACACTTTTGACCATAAAAAGGCTACGTAGATTATTATTCATTCGACATTTCAAAAACTAAAAAGTTAAGGCCTTAATCTCGGTTCTGGCCAAAAGGGATTCCTCAGAGAGATATTAGGGACAGATGCATGGATCAAACACTACCAGTGTTCTTAATTAAAAAAATTGATTTATTATGAGGCATTATCAAATAGTTTAATCCATTTAACCAATCACACCTAGTTAGAAGAAGAAGGCTTTGTTGTTAAAAAAACAGAGAACCTCCAACAGAAAAAAACTGTTCCATACATTCTCACATGCCACAGAACTAAAACCCTAAACCTTGAAACAATAAATAAAAGCATAATCGATTCAAGGAAAAATCTTCCACAATCTGCAACAAACACTTACAAAGAACCCCGACAAGAACAACAGGAATCAAGCGAAAACCAAGTTCAAAGATCCCTAACCTTAACCAACCGATTAATTAGAATCGTGTCAACAGGAACACCCAAACAACAGAAAATAATAGAGAATATAAAGAGGAAACAATAAAACCTAGAAACGGGAAAACAGAAATGAAGAAAGGAATACCTGAAATGACGAGGGGTGCACGTATGCAGAGAGAGAGAGAGAGAGTAGGTAGGATGGAGGAAGAAGAGGGAGTGTCGTTGACGAGAGTGACGTCAACGGCCTTCTTGATGGTGTAGAAGGCGGATGCAGGACGCTCACCGCGGCGATTCCTTCTGATGGTCAGCTGCAGTAATGTAAAAGTTTGAGACGGAGAGAAAAGGGATGGAGAATGAGAGATTGAGATGGGTTTAAAACTTCTATTTTTATTTTATATTTTTTGAAAATCATTTTAATTTTTGGATTAAGATCCTCCGAGAATTAATAAAATAATAAATAAAGTATATTTTATTTTAATTTTATTTTAAAAATTTTTAATTTGCATTAAAAAGTGACAATTGATTTTTTTTTTAAATTTATAATCAATTCAGTAATAATGGATGAAAATTATATTTGGCTTACTTATGTTAAAGGTTATTTTTATAAAATTATTATTGAATTAGTCTTATTTTAAAAAAAAAAATTAATCGTTAGTAATAATGTGATATATTTGATACAAATTAAATATTTTTGGAACAAAGTTAAATTTAGGAATATTTTTAAATTTTTTAACAAATTTTAAGAATAAAAAATATATTTTATCCTAAAATAATAAAATAAGATGCTAATCACTTTTAAATTAAAATACTTAATTTATATATGATGAAAGATACAAAATTTATTAATAATTAATTTCTCACTTTATTACTTTACCTATTTTTTTAGAAGTCTAAATTCTTTATCTTTAGATTATCATATTTTAAAAAGAGTGATTGGTTTGTTAAAATGAATTTTATTTTTAAATAGATAAAATAATTCAAAATATATTTAGTTGATCTATTTTCAAATTGTATTTTCATTATCAAAATTAAAAGTTATATTCTTACAAAACAATAAAATTATAAATATAGAAACTCTAGGAGGTTAGTAGTTTTTAGTAATTAATTTTATTAATTCATAAATACAAATTTTAAAAAATATGGATGCAATAAATTATATTGACTCATGCGTATAAATTTTTGGTAAATATAGGTGTAAATTATATATTTTTTATGTACAAACACTTATAATATTTATTGATTACATAGCATTGCTATTATAAATATTGTTACGATGGGTAACCGGAGATTAGTCCAATGGATGGCGTTCGGTGGCCCAAGTGTATGATGGAGGAGGACTCCGTGTGGGTCCGCAACTCGGGAGGCTCCGTCCGACTTGTGCTCGCGTGTGAATGGGGGGTGGTACCTGCAAAGACACTCCGATGCCTAAGTTAGCAAGGGTGTGAGCAGGTCTTAGAGAGTATTGGACTTAGGAATACCTGAGGCGTGTCAGTGTACTTATAGTGGTGAGCCAATAACCACCGTTGGAGTAGTGCCGTATCTTTAGGATAATAACCGTCCCATTATCTTAGGGAGGTTAAGATATGGCTTTATGAAGTGGTTGGAGAGATTTCAGGGGCGGTTACTCATTTGAATGAGTATTTATCTGCCAGCTAATCTCGCAACCGACTTCTTCATACCAAGTCGGGGTTAACACCGACCTCTTGGATGGAGGTGGGTGCTTTGATAGGCTTAACCTAGTGGATCAGGCCTTTCGATTGGTCCTGGGCCCTTAACATTGGGCCAGGGTATGAACAGTGCCCCTACTTGAGCCCAAATCTTTTAAAGTTTGGGTTCAAGTATTTAACTCGGGTTCGTAGTCGACTTGTTTGAAAGAACACGGATCTTGGAAACCGACGTGATTTTCGCAACTTTTGGTTTCTGACAGTTACGTCAATTCAAGCGTCGTGTCCGTTGAGGGTTTATTTAGGGATTTGAGGGCTTTGGTAACGGTGCAGTCTCATTAATGACTGCCTCGTTTTTACCATTATGCCCCTTAGCCTTTTTTATAAATACTTTCCCTCTCTTTCCATTTTCCGTTTCTGCAATCTTTCAAACTTTCTCCTTATCTTGTTCGTACTGTATCCTCGTGTTCGAAGACTTCCGTTCTTCTCCAACCTCCATTTTCGGATAAAGGTTAGTTTTGTTTTATTCATGCCATGCTTTATGTTTGCATGTTTCGCGAGTAGATAGGTTGACCTGTAGATTCTAGTTTCGAATCTCTCTTCTTTAGTGGCCGTAATTTTTGATTTTCTTTTTCTTTTTCCTTTTTGTAGGTTTTCTGCCACTTTCTTCTTTATAAAAAATGGCCTCTGTAGACATTCTTTCTCAGTGGGTTGACGATACGGTCCTTGGGGAGGAACCGTTGGTTGACGCTGAGTTTATCACCCACCTTCGTACTCACCATAGGCTCTGTACTTCGGACGAGGACGAGCCCAAATATGAATTGATAATCCCGGGTCCTGAAGACCGGGTCTGCTTTGGGAGAGTTGATGAGGCGACCCCTCACTTTTCTTTATGTATGAATGCATGATCACCCGTTTGGGTGTTTTTCTTCCTTTCTCGGATTTTGAGATATCCGTTCTGCACCACTGTAAGGTTGCCCCTACTCAACTCCACCCCAATTCCTGGGGTTTTTTGAAGATTTATCAGTTTATAAGCCACGCTCTGGACTTCCCGACTTCCTTGAGAATCTTCTTTTATCTTTTCCATATGACTAAGCCCTTTAGTGGGCTAAACAATAAACAACAATGGGTATCCTTCCGAGCCATTCAAGGTCGGAGGATTTTCACCCTTTTTGACGAATCTTTCCACGACTTCAAAAATTTCTTCTTGAAGGTTCAAGCCGTAGAGGGTCACCACCCCTTTTTCTGGATGAGCATTCCTCCCCTCGCTTTCCCCTTTACTGGCTGCCAGCCACCCCTTGCGAAAAGATTGGTCTAGATGACCTAGACGAGGTGGAGGCGGCCATTGTAGGGTTTTCCGAGAAGCGTGGGGGAAGTCCCCATACTTGGATACCAGGAAAATTCTTCAGGGTACACCGACCTTCGTTCAATCTCAAATAGGTAGTGCATGCATTCTTTATTTCCGAGTTGTTTCCGCCGACTTACATTTTGCCGACGAGTTGTTGACTTACATTTTACCAACTTGTAACTCGGTTGTTATTTGTTTTCTTTTGTAGATATGGCAAAAAAGAATGCTCAGGAGGCCTACCAAAGGGTCCGGGAGGCTAAGGCGAAGTCCCGGGCTAGGTCCGGGGTAGTCATCTCTCCTCCCCCTCCACCTCCTCCTCCTAAGAACACTGGCACTCCTACTCAACCTATTGTTCTCTCTTCCTCGAGCTTGCCCCGACCACCCCCCTCTGCCCAAATTCTCTCCGAACCCGAGAAGAAGAAGCGCAAGACTTCAGAGTCTGGCTCTTCTTCCTTCGATGGTGGGGTTAAGGCGGATGCTATGGCATTCGTCCGAAAGAACATCTATCCTTTTATACATATGGATGATGTTTCTGTTCGGAACCACCTTACCACCATGGCCGAGGAGAGTTTTAGGACGGCGGGTGTTTGCGGCAAGCTTTTGGACATTTTTGAGAAAGCTCCCCTTAGCTCCTTGGGTGCAACCTCGAGGGTTGAGGAGTTGGAGGGGAGACTTCGTATTTTTGAAAAACATGAAAAGGAGCTGAAAGAGGAGAGGGATAGGTTGAGGAAGGAGAGGGATCACCTGAAGGAGGAGGAGGGTAAGCTACGGGCCCAATGTACCTTGGAGGCTAATCTGAGGAAGACGGCGCAAGACAGCTACCACAGCTTATTTCAAGATATTGCGGCCGTGAGGAAGGATTTGCTGAATTCTCGGAACGCCTATGCCGAGTTGGAGGACTCTATCGCCGATGGTGCCGAGGAGTCTTGGAGAATTTTCTTGGAACAAGTCAGAGTTATTGCTCCCGACTTGGACCTTTCTCCACTACATCCTGACAAAGTAGTTATTGATGGCGCCATTGTTGATCCTCCTGTTCCCGAGGTCGTTTCCGAATCAGACCTGAAGACTCGGGGACAGAGGATTATTGAGTCTCCTCCTCGTCCCCAAGATGCTCCGAGTTCTTCAATCCTCACTCCGACTTCCTCTTTAGCTCCTCCTCCCGGTCCTGGTGGTGTTCCTCCTGGTGATTCCTCTACTCCGTCCAAGAAATGACTTCTTTTTATTTTGTGGCTATATGGGGGCCCGGCCTGTGGGTCCCCCTTTTTTAAACTTCTATTTATTTGCTGGTGGTTTGCGAACAATTTCCTTCTGGCCTTTTAAGGCCGTAAACAAAATATTCTGTTCGTTGCCCTTTTTTGGATAAGGGTTTTTAAACAAAATAAATGCCCTTTTTTGGATAAGGGTTTTCTAATCGGAGTAGGCGCCCCTTTTTTGGATAAGGGTTTAAGTTACTTTGCGCGTGCGCATGCTTTTTCCCATTTTGGTATGTTTGATCTTTTCGGATAAACCTTTTGTTGGCTTGCATTGTTTTTTTGAGCCTTTTCCGTGCGAAGGCTTGTATGCAAACTTTAAACTTTCTCAGGTTCTCATATCTCTTTTGTTATCCTTTATACTCAACTTTTGCTTTAGTGAGTTTTTATGACTTAGGTTATTTTTGTGATGCGCTTTTCATCTACTCGGAACTCGGTTTCCTTTTACTCAGAGTTCTGTCGAGTTTGCGTTACTCGGGCTCCTTTCGACTTAAGAGTCGGATAATTCCCGAGTTTAATGCGATCAACTCGTATAACCTCTTTACACCGACTTGTACCTCGTCGTTTCATCCTGACGACCATGTTAGGTCGGTTCATGGGATTTTCACGCTTTGTCGAGCTTAAGTCGGTGCGTTTCGTAGAAAGACTTATAAATATAGAGAAGGATATTTAAGAGAAATATAGTAATGAAAAAGATCTTTATTAATCGGGAAGGTACCTTTGTGCTACTAAGGGTCTTGACAGTATATTTTCCCTTAGCCTCTACTATGATGCCTCGTTAAAAACCCCTCTCCAGAAAAAACCCTTCTTTGGGAAAAAATCACGAAGCTGGGAAAAGAGTACATCAGGGAGTAGAGTTCGCTTTTAACTGTAGTACCTTTTCATATTACAAGCATGCCACGACCTGGGTAACTCAGTGCCATCCAGGTCGGTTACTTTATAGTAACCTTTCCCTAACACTTCTTTGATTTTGTATGGCCCTTTCCAATTTGCGGCGAGCTTTCCTTCCCCTGACTTGTTGACTCCAATGTCGTTTCTGATTAGGACCAAGTCGTCTACAGCAAATGTTCTTCGAATGACTTTTTTGTTGTATCTGGTAGCCATTCTTTGCTTTAATGCTGCTTCTCTTATCTGGGCGTTCTCTCGGACTTCGTGGAGCAAGTCAAGCTCCTCTTTGTGCCCCTGTACATTTCCGACCTCATCGTGAAGAATTACCCTTGGGTTTTGCTCACTGATTTCTATAGGAATCATGGCTTCTACGCCGTAGACTAATCGGAAGGGTGTTTCTCCTGTGGCGGATTGGGGGGTCGTCCTATAAGCCCATAGCACTTGGGGGAGCTCTTCGGCCCAAGCTCCCTTTGCTTCCTGTAATCTTTTCTTCAAACCTGCCAGTATGACCTTGTTAGCTGCCTCGGCTTGCCCATTGGCTTGTGGGTGTTCTACCGAGGTGAATTGATGTTTGATTTTCATGCTGGCAACCAAACTTCTGAAGGTGGCGTCGGTGAACTGGGTCCCATTATCAGTGGTGATGGAATAAGGTATTCCATACCTTGTGATAATGTTTTTGTAGAGGAACCTGCGACTTCTTTGGGCTGTGATGGTGGCTAGTGGTTCTGCTTCTATCCACTTTGTAAAGTAATCTATTCCCACGATCAAGTATTTGACTTGTCCTGGTGCTTGGGGAAAAGGACCTAACAAGTCCATTCCCCATTTTGCGAAAGGCCAGGGGGAAGTTATACTGATGAGCTCTTCTGGTGGAGCCACGTGGAAATTCGCATGCATCTGGCATGGCTGGCATTTTTTCACAAAGTCTGTAGCATCTTTCTGCAAGGTCGGCCAATAGAATCCTGCTCGGATTACTTTCCTGGCCAACGATCTTGCTCCGAGATGATTTCCGCAGATTCCACTATGTACTTCCTCTAACACCTCGGTGGTTCTTGAGGTCGGTACGCACTTCAGTAATGGTGTTGATATCCCTCTTCTGTAAAGGACATTTTTCACCAATGTATAATGTTGTGCTTCCCTTCGGATCTTTTTAGCCTCTTTCTCCTCTTTAGGGAGGATGTCGAATTTCAGGTATTCGACTAAGGGATTCATCCATCCGAGGTTTAGGCCGACTACCTCAAGTACCTCTTGTTCATCTTCCGTTTTTGTTACCGAGGGTTCTTGGAGAGTTTCTTGAATCAGGCTTCTGTTGTTCCCTCCAGGTTTGGTACTTGCTAACTTGGATAGGGCGTCGGCTCTGCTATTTAGATCCCGAGTTATATGCTTGACCTCGCTTTCCGCAAAGTGCCCTAGGTGTTCCAAGGTTTTTTCCAAGTATTTCTTCATGTTGGGATCCTTCGCCTGATATTCTCCACTTATTTGGGAAGTCACCACTTGTGAGTCACTGTAGATCATCACCTTTGTAGCGCCAACTTCTTCTGCTAACTTTAATCCGGCAATCAAGGCTTCGTATTCTGCCTGATTGTTTGAAGCCGGAAATTCAAATTTTAAGGAGACCTCTATCTGGGTTCCTTTTCCGTCTACCAATATTATGCCTGCGCCGCTCCCTGTTTTATTGGAGGATCCGTCTACATAGAGTTCCCATGTAGTCGGTTTCTCCTCTTGTTCTCCTGCATACTCTGCAATAAAGTCGGCAAGGCACTGGGCTTTGATTGCTGCCCGAGTTTCATATTTCAAATCGAACTCGGAGAGTTCTATTGCCCATTGAACCATTCTCCCTGCAACATCCGTTTTTTGGAGGATTTGCTTCATGGGTTGGTTCGTACGGACTCTTATTGTATGAGCCTGAAAGTAAGGTCGTAGTCTTCGTGAGGCTATCACTAAGGAGTAGGCAAACTTCTCTAGTTTGTGGTACCTTAGCTCAGGGCCTTGTAGAACCTTACTGGTAAAATAGACCGGGTGTTGACCAACCTCGTCTTCTCGGACCAGGGCTGAGGAGACAGCCCTGTTTGCCACGGATAGGTATAGGACGGGGTCTTTTCCCGGTATTGGTCGGGTTAAGATAGGAGGTTGGCTTAAGAATTTTTTGAACTCTTGGAACGCCTCCTCACATTCCGGAGTCCATTCAAACTGGCATCCCTTCCTTAACAAGGAGAATAATGGAAGGGATTTTAGTGCCGATCCTGCCAAAAATCTGGAGAGGGCTGCAAGTCGGCCATTGAGCTGTTGAACCTCTCTTAAACAAGTCGGGCTCTTCATTTCTAGGATAGCTCTGCATTTGTCGGGATTGGCCTCAATCCCTCTTTGTGTTAGCATGAAGCCTAGAAATTTCCCTGCTTCTACTGCGAAGGCGCATTTTGCGGGATTTAGTCTCATCCCATGCGACCTTATAGTGTTGAAGACTTGTGAGAGGTCGGTTAAGGGGTCGACTTCTTGCTTGGTTTTTACTAACATGTCGTTGACGTATACCTCCATTAAGCTCCCTAAATGGGGGGAAAATACTTTGTTCATCAGCCTTTGGTACGTGGCTCCTGCATTCTTCAGTCCGAATGGCATGACCACGTAGCAATAGTTGGCTTTTGGTGTGATGAACGATGTTTTTTCTTGGTCGGGCTCGTGCATCGGGATTTGGTTATATCCCGAGTAGGCGTCCATGAATGATAGGTATTGGTACCCTGAGCTGGAGTCTACTAGGATATCAATACTTGGTAAGGGATAAGGGTCCTTAGGACAGGCCTTATTCAGGTCGGTATAGTCGACGCACATCCTCCATTTACCGTTTTGTTTTTTGACTAGCACTACATTGGCTAGCCATGTTGGGTATTTGACCTCTCTGATGAAGCCGGCTTCCAGGAGCGCCTGTACTTGCTCTTCTACTATGGAGGCCCTCTCTGGGCCGAGTTTGCGTCTCCTTTGCTGTACAGGTCGGGACCCTGGGCAAACCGAGAGCCTATGAGACATGAGCTCGGGATCAATCCCGGGCATGTCGGAAGCCTTCCAGGCGAAGAGGTCGGAATTAGCTTTTAGGAGTTCACCCAACCTTTGTTTCAGGGTTTCCCCTAGGTTGGCTCCTATGTAAGTCGTTTTTCCTTCCTCTTTACCGACTTGTATCTCCTCGGTTTTTCCTCCCGGCTGGGGTCGTAGCTCTTCTCTTGTCCTTGTCCCACCTAACTCTATGGTGTGGACTTCTTTGCCCTTTCCTCTCAGATTTAGGCTTTCGTTGTAGCACTTCCTTGCCAATTTTTGGTCTCCCCTCACCGTTGCTATTCCTCCTGGAGTCGGGAATTTCATGCAGAGGTGAGGAGTTGACACTACTGCTCCAAGTCGATTAAGGGTAGTTCTGCCAATTAAGGCATTGTAGGCTGACCCTTCATCGATGACTATAAAGTCTATACTCAGAGTCCTTGATTTTTCCCCTTTTCCAAAGGTGGTGTGAAGGGGTAAAAATCCCAGTGGCTTTATTGGCGTATCCCCTAACCCATATAGAGTGTCGGGGTAAGCTCTCAGTTCTTTTTCATCTAACCCTAGTTTGTCGAAGGCGGGCTTGAAAAGGATGTCCGCCGAGCTTCCTTGGTCTACTAGGGTTCTGTGGAGATGGGCGTTGGCTAGGATCATAGTTATCACCACGGGGTCATCATGCCCGGGGATTATCCCTTGCCCATCTTCTTTCGTGAATGAGATAGTGGGGAGGTCGGGTGTCTCATCCCCGACCTGATAGACTCTTTTGAGATGTCTTTTGCGAGAAGATTTGGTGATCCCACCTCCCGCAAATCCTCCTGAGATCATGTGGATATGTCTCTCTGGGGTTTGTGGTGGCGGATCTCTCCTGTCCATGTCATCCCGCTTTCTCTTTCCATGGATGTCCGACCTCTCCATGAGATATCTATCAAGCCGGCCTTCTCTAGCCAGCTTTTCTATCACATTTTTGAGGTCGTAACAGTCGTTGGTGGAGTGACCATATATTTTATGGTACTCACAATACTCGCTGCGACTTCCCCCTTTTTTGTTTTTAATAGGTCTTGGGGGTGGCAGCCTTTCAGTGTTGCATATCTCTCTGTATACATCCACTATAGAAGTCTTTAGAGGAGTATAAGAGTGATACTTTCTGGGCCTTTCGAGACCGGGTTCTTCCTTCTTCCTGACTTCCCTTTCCCTCTCCCTAGGGGAGAAAGTGGGTCCAGGTCGTGAACCTAGGTCTCTTAATTTGGCATTCTCTTCCATGTTGATGTACTTCTCGGCCCTTTCTTGTACATCACTTAGAGAGACGGGGTGTCTTTTAGATATGGACTGTGAGAAGGGACCTTCTCTAAGTCCGTTGACTAACCCCATTATTACTGCCTCCGTGGGCAGGTCTTGGATTTCTAAACATGCTTTATTGAACCTTTCCATATAGGCTCGTAGAGATTCTCCGACCTCCTGTTTTATCCCCAGGAGGCTCGGTGCATGTTTTACCTTATCTTTTTGGATTGAGAACCTCATCAAGAATTTTCTTGAGAGGTCTTCAAAACTGGTGATGGATCTTGGGGGAAGGCTATCGAACCACTTCATCGCTGCTTTCGACAAAGTGGTCGGGAAAGCCTTGCATCTCGTAGCGTCGGAGGCGTCAGCTAGATACATCCGACTTTTGAAGTTGCTAAGATGATGCTTTGGATCCGTAGTTCCATCATAGAGGTCCATATCAGGGCTTTTGAAGTTCGTTGGAACTTTTGCCCTCATTATGTCCTCGCTGAAAGGATCTTCTCCGCCTGGGGGTTGATCTTCTCCTTCGTCGCGGGAGTTCTTGAGAGAGGATTCTAGCTGCAAGAGTTTTCTTTCCAACTCTCTTCGCCGTTCCATCTCTTCCTTAAGGTACCTTTCGGTTTCCTTTTGCCTCTCCCGCTCTTGTTCCAATTGCTCCAGGCGGCTATGGACTAGTCCCATCAATTCTGTTACGTGGGATGGTCCACCCTTTTCTGATTCACGTCCATCTGAGGAGTTTACCTTTGGATTCTTCATTCCAGAGGTACCCTCTCTGTGTTGGTCGTTATCTTGATGTTGGGCTGTGTCTTCATTGTCGTTGCCCAGGCCTAGATTCTCTTGCTCAGAATCTGTTTCAACATGGCCTTCTTCATGGGATCTTTCTGCCATCAAGGGATGATCTCTCGGGTCCCCGGCAACGGCGCCAATGTTACGATGGGTAACCGGAGATTAGTCCAATGGATGGCGTTCGGCGGCCCAAGTGTATGATGGAGGAGGACTCCGTGTGGGTCCGCAACTCGGGAGGCTCCGTCCGACTTGTGCTCGCGTGTGAATGGGGGGTGGTACCTGCAAAGACACTCCGATGCCTAAGTTAGCAAGGGTGTGAGCAGGTCTTAGAGAGTATTGGACTTAGGAATACCTGAGGCGTGTCAGTGTACTTATAGTGGTGAGCCAATAACCACCGTTGGAGTAGTGCCGTATCTTTAGGATAATAACCGTCCCATTATCTTAGGGAGGTTAAGATATGGCTTTATGAAGTGGTTGGAGAGATTTCAGGGGCGGTTACTCATTTGAATGAGTATTTATCTGCCAGCTAATCTCGCAACCGACTTCTTCATACCAAGTCGGGGTTAACACCGACCTCTTGGATGGAGGTGGGTGCTTTGATAGGCTTAACCTAGTGGATCAGGCCTTTCGATTGGTCCTGGGCCCTTAACATTGGGCCAGGGTATGAACAAATATATATTTAATTCATAAGTTATTTCATCGACTAAAAATAATATTGTGAATGGATTAGACTGCAAAAATATCAATTAAACAAAGAAATTTCGTTTTACTTAAAAAAAAATTGCTATTGGATAAACGTTGATATTTATATACAATGATATTTTTATTTGGATAAATTAATTAAAATTGAAAGAGAAAAGATAACAAATAAATGATAGTAATAACTAACCTTAAAATCATGAAATGAATGAATAATAATTAATGTTCACTAAATTGAAATAGGAATTTCTGCCATAATAAAGTATTTGTATTATATAGATCAACGTTTATTCTAAGTTTTCACGTTATGTTATGCCATTGTCAAGATACATTGTTACGCTCACTGTTTTTTTTGGGTATAGAGGGTCGCAGCGGGATCTCACATGATGGGAGGCATGAAAGTGATGAAGAGAGGGATGCTCTTATACAATTAGAGGAGGAGGACGTAAGGAATGGGATTGACAACTGCATCAATAGTAAATGTTTTTTGACATGAACTATGGAGGGTGTAGTTTGAGCTATTTGAGGGAGGCCGGAAGGTTTTCGAGTCATGGAGGCTGGCACAATCAAATCGATTCCAATTTTCGTTTGACAGGGAATGGGATATTATGAAAATTGAGAAGGGTTCTCTTTTGCTCTTCATGGACTATGCGTTGCATGTTCGCCGTTGGAGGACGGGGGTGTGTATGGAGGAGTAGCTGATCTCTAATATCCCAATTAGAATCGTTTAAAGATTTGGAGGTGGCTGGGAAGTTTGGGTTAAGGACCGGTAAGGCAATGGAGGTAGGATTGTTTGACGTTAAAGGGAGAGAAACTCGGATTATTAAAGCAAGAATAGATATGGAGGGAAGCCGAGAAGTTAAAGACTCACTAAGGGTTACAGGGCTAGACAAATTCAAAATTGATGTATGGGTACAATATGAAAGGCTAGGGACGGTGTGCACATATTGTGCAAAAATAGGACATGATTATAAATCATGTATTGCCTTCATGGAAGACTCAAAGGAGAACAAAATGAAGGAGGACAAAATAGGAGAGTGGATTCGGGCAAACCGAATTGGGATGCGGGTGAACACTAAGGAGAACAATGTACATCAAAAAGAGAGAAAGCATTTCAATTCAGCCAGCCTCTTCGTAAGAAAAAGCCACTGTCAAATTGTCCAATAGAGCGTTTTTCGAATTTGTCCAATAGAACCAAAATGACAGCAATGTTACTTCTGTTTGCAAAGGAAAATTCAAGAGGTTGAAATAGAGGTTGAAACGGAGGTGGTGTATGGTGTAAAAAGAAGGGCTGAAGAGGATATGGAGATAGAGTTGGATCTAAAGAATGTTGCTGCTAAAAGTAACAAGGATCAAGAGATGGTGGAGGGTGCTAGCCATTCAATGGCACCCACTGCACCATGAGACCAAATCCCACTCCCCCGAGATGATTTTTCTCTGTGAAACAAAAATCGGTCTCGAATTGTCAAACATAAACTCAGAACATGTGGATATCAAAGTTTTACTATGGTAGACCCGAATGAAAGCTCAAGAGGAATGGCTCTAGCTTGGAAGGACTTTGTAGAGGTACAAATTCTGTTCTAAAATTTATTTTCCATAATTGTTACAATAAAAGATGAGATTAAGAATGTGACATGGGAGCTGGTGGGTGTTTACTTGAGTACAAATGAACAAAAGTGAGTCCTCCAATATGATGAACTCTCTGTCCGACTTCAGCAGTTCAAAGGAAAGGTAATCATCTTGGGGGATTTCAATGCTATTAAGTGTAATGAGGAAAAGGAGGGGAAACTTTTGAGGTCTGTAGCTTTCAAGAAAAATTTTAATGAATTTATTGATGGAAATAAGCTAGTTGATTTGGGCATGATAGGACAACGTTACACATGGTCTGATAGGAGGATGAAGGATGATTTTATTAAGGAAAGGCTAGATTGTTTTATGGGTGGAATGGAGTGGAGGGAGCAGTTTGAAGCTGTCATGGTTAGAAGATTGTCTGAGAATGGTTTGGATCATGCTCTGCTTTTGCTTGATTCAGATCCTCTTAGATGGACTACTAAAAAAAGGTTTAAATTCCAGGAGAAGTGGTGTGTGGTAGAAGACATAAGGGGGGTTGATCATGGAGGTGTAGAGCATGGAAGTGCAAGGCTCTCTTATGTTTTCTCTAGCCCAAAAACTGAAGGCGTGTAGGCATTGAATAGTGCAATGGCAACAGAATATCAAACCTAACTCGAAAAAAGCAATTGATGAGCTAAGCTTGCAGTTAGATCAACGGACAACAAGAGTGTTTGAAGATGAGGAGATAGGGGAATCGGAGAAAAGGTCAGAAGATGAATTGCTAAAAGAAGAGAGTTTTTGGAAGAAAAAATCTAGATGTAAGTGGTTAAAAGAGGGAGACAACAACACAAAATTTTTCTACCAAATATTTCAAGCTAGAAACCCAAAAAACAAAATCTAGGGACTAGTTGAAAACAATGGTAAAGTTGCCTCGAACCCACAAAGCATAGCATTGGTGGCTGAAAATAATTTTCAACCATTGGATTCTGGTGATGGTTTTGATGATTTCAAGCCATCGGTTACAAGTTTCATGAATCGTAGACAATTGAGACATGTCTCCTTAGAGGAAACTAAGATAGCAACTTTCAGTCTATGTCTTTAGACATGGCTTCTGGCTTTGTTCGTGCATCTTAACAACAAACTTACCATTTTAGTTTGAAAATGTTCTTCTGGGAATCAATGGCACAAGCTCATGGTTCACAATGTGGATTTTGTACACCTGGTTTTGTTATGTCCATGTATGCATTATTGCTGTCAAGTGAAACCCCGCCTAATAAAGAGCAATCGAAGAATGTCTTGCTGGAAATTTATGCCCGTGCACTGGTTACCGACCAGTAGTTGATGTATTTCGTGTCTTTGTCAAACCTAATGATATGTTATATAATGTGAAGTGTGTGATAGGTCAAGCATGCTTGCATCTTCATTCTTCATGTTCTTATAGCTCTTCATGTTTCAGACCCATGACCTCATGAAGTACTCTTTTATCAATTGAAAAGTTACTCTGTAAAACATCAGAAAATAAGTCACAAGAAATTTTTTTTGTTGAATATTAATTCTATATTGAGTTTTTGGGATCGTTATTTTACGGTTTAAAAGAGAAGTTTTCTATCATGCAAATCTTTCCTAAATATATTGCATGTACCTTTTAGCAACTCATTATATTGCTTTTGTTATGTTTGGTTTATTTCTTATCTTTAGGCAAATTATGTCTTCTACTTATCAGTAGAATGCTTGATTACATGTTTAACATAATGTATACTCAGCTGATAATCTATCAATGCTTGTTTCTGGCTAAAAATGTACCAGCTGATAATAAAATTGGGCCTATTGTTTATGATGAGGAGCTTTTTACCATAGAATATGTAACCTGTGTGGATCAAGTATATAACTTACTGAATAATATCTAACTTTTGACTAGGGTCTAGCTATACAACAAATATCTCCTTTAAAATCTCACTTCAAATCGATATGAATTGACCACTTCTATGTACTTTCCCCTACAGAAATGGGCTACAAAAAATACTTGGCCTTTTTACATTTTTTGACGATTCATTCTTTAAAAACTTTAAAAACCTGAGAAGTTTTGACTTTCTGTTTTTTTTTGTTAATTTTGTTTGCAATGTTTGGACATGTCATTTTGGCCCTCACCGAGAATGCAGTCTGTTGGTCATGAACTAGTTGTTGCGCCAATGAGCCTTAGCTCAAGTGGCACATACTCCTCTTTCTTACCAAGAGGTCTTGAGTTCAAGCCTCATGTAGTGCAAGCTTAATCAAAAAAGAGGATATCATGTGTGTGTGGGTGTGGTGTGTGTGAGTGCGAAACCTAGGATTGGGGGTTGTCCAATCCATCGACCAAAAAAAACAAAAAAAAAAAAAACTAGTTGTTGCAGCATATATCTTTGGGAACGACCTTGATCCCAGGTCTGCAACTAAATTTCTTCTGATGTACCATCATCTCTGTCATTCGTAGAGTCAAAGTAGCATGAATTGTTATCTAATATTTGTTGGCAGTAAGATGTAGGTGGAGAACGACCATTGCACTGGGGAACAACAGGCCTTGTGGACATTGCACCTGGGACAAGAGGTCATCGACAACATAAGTTTCCATAATAATTGTCATATTTTTCAATGTCCAAGGATTAAGAGAAAAACTCTGCGTACAAGCGATTAGGGCTTGTAAGTATTACAAGTCAATTAAATTCTAACCCCCAAAATTCGCTGCAAGTGCTACATCCCTTACACGTGCTACATCCCTTCTTCTTCTCCTTTTTTTTCGATCGTTCTTTTCTCCTCCTTTCTCACTGGTTTGTTCTTTGTCGTTGACGTTAGTTCCTCCACATACTGTTACGGCACGTTTTCATTGCACCTTCTTCTTCTTCTTGCTGCACGTTCTTCTTCCTCTTCCTCTTCTTCTTCTTTTGTTTCTTGCATTCTCTTTCTCCTTCTTCATTTACGTGCTTTTCTCTCTGTTTTCTTTTTCGTTATTCTCGATTTCTATTGTTTTTTGACATCAAGCTCTGAAATCGTTTTTGAAGAAGAAGAAGTAGCAGAAGATGAGAAGGAGAAAGAGAAAGAGTTCTGAATTATGCATGATTTTGGGTGTGGTGAATTCCTGTAACCGTTTGGGTGTATTTCTGTAATCTCTTGGGTGTATTTTATGTAATCGTTTGGGTGTATTTCTGTAATCTCTTGGGTGTATTTTATGTAATCGTTTGGGTGTATTTCTGTAATGCTTGCCATTTTTTCTGAAATGAAAAATACACCCATAGATATCAGTTAGATATCACTCAAATACACCCAAATGATTACAGATATACATCTAAAGAATTACAGAAAATACACCCAAATGGTTACAAGAATTCACCCAAACGATTATAGGAATACACCCAAAGGGTTACAGAAAATACACCCAAAGGATTTAAGAAAATACACTCAAAATTCATTGAAGTACATCTTATGCATAATTCAGAACTCTTTCTCTTTCTCCTCCTCATCTTCTGCTGCTTCTTCTTCTTCAAAAACGATTTTACCATGAAAAATCGAAAAAAAAACGAGAAAACAGAGAGAAAAGACGTAAATGAAGAAGAAGAAGAGGAAAACGAGGAAGAAGAACGTGCAGAAACAAAAGAAAAGGAGAAGAAGAAGAGTAAGAGGAAGAAGAACGTGCAGCAAGAAGAAGAAGAATTTCAGAAACCATGAAAATCGAAAAAAAACGAAGAGGAAGAGAAAGAGGAAGAGGAAGAGGAAGAAGAAGAAGACGAAGACGAAGACGAAGAAGAAGAAGAAGAGAAGAAGAAGAAGACGAAGAGGAACCGTTTGAGTGGGGCGCGTGTAATTACGCTCCATTCAAAATGAGTTAATGTGCGTGTTAATGAAGTTTGGACTGATAACTTGTAAAACTTGTACGGCCTTTTTACTTGTATGTGTAGCAGGCCCCAAGGATTAAATTTGTTTCAAGCGTAACGACATGCGAATTGCTTGTCCAAACAAGGTAATCAACTTGGTGGTGGCAATGCTGTCTGCAAAAAAAAGGTGACAAACAAAGGTGGTGGCTGCCTACGACCTTTGCGATTAGTGTGGTCCTTTATGATGTTTTATATTTCTCTTTCGCTTTGTTAGAATACTGGTTGGCCATCTAAATTCCTTGACACTGCACCTGTGTAGCAAATTGCATTGTGCCAAACTATGAACCGCAAGTCAACTTTGGACTACCATCACGGCTAAGTATATGAGTTTGGCCGACAATCTGCTAAAGGTGTGCAAAATCAGCTTAGATGCTTTCCATGTAATAAGTTATGTCCTGATAAAAAAATTTAAGTAACTCCTGGTTCCATTTGTGTATAAAGATTTATGTTCTCCTTTACACTGGGAGCCACTGGTATTTGATGTTTGTAGACATGTGGGAACAGAAATTGTTTTACCTAGATTCATTGAAGTGCACTCATGAACGACAAGCTTCGTTTACTTTAGTCACACCCCCGCGTTTATGTTTGCGGTTTGGACTACGGTGATTGGGTAGCACAATCTTCTACGCTATGCTCCTTCCGCTTACTTCCTGTCTCCTCCTGTCACAAGAACAGCAACATGTGTCTCCTACATGGTCTATCCAGCTCATTTTAGCAATCGCTGACAAAAATTAAAGTTAGCACGGTAGCATGACCCTAAAAAGGAAGGAGGGGAGTCACATTGCCATTTTCTAATTGTTGGGAAGCAACTTGTCTATTTTTGTATCGAAAAACGGCCAAAGAAGATATTTAGTGTGTGTTTGGATTTCAGTTTGCGAAAGTAAGTTTGTATAAAATTGATTTTACAAAATTGATTTTGATGAAAAGTAAGTTTGAGTTAACGTGATTTATGTTTGGCAATATTTGTATCAAAATTGATTATAGCAAAATAAATGTTGTTTGGATTATACTACTCAAAATCACTTTTAGATGAAAAATTACTAAAAGAGACATCAATTTATTTTTTTATATATATGCAAAAACATAATCTAACAAAAATAATATAAAAAATATTTATTATATAAATAAATAAATATAATAAAAAAGTATGAAAGAGAGTACTATAAATTTTATAATGTTAAACAAAAAAAATATTCTATACTTTTTCTAATATTACCCGTACTCTTTAATTTAGTATTATTTGAACTATAAATTTTCATTATTTATGGTTCTATTGTTACTTATAATTAATTTTTATTTATTTTATCTATTTATAGGATCATAGTTTATATTATACAAAATTTAGATAATAAACGTAGTATATATTAATTACAATTACAAATTTTACAAAGTCAAAATAAAAATAAAAAAATTAATATAAAACAAAGATAGAGTACATCAAAAAATAGAAAAAAAATCATACAAATAAAAAATAATACAAATTTCATAAAATCAACCACTATATCTATGAACAAAAATACAATAAAAACTAAATAAATACATATGAATAAATAAATAAAAAAATTTCATACACAATAAATACAATGTAGTAAAAGATAGAAAAAAAAGAATTCATATGAACAAAAAATAATAAAAAATCAAAAATTAAAAAATCTGAAAAATTATAGCACTACAAAAAATAAAAAAATCAACAATATTTGTCATATGAATAAAAAATACAATAAAATAAATAAAAAATCATATAAACAAAGTCAAACAAAAATAAAAAAATTCATAAAAAAAATACATATAAAAATAGTATAGAAATGATAAAAAAACTCATAAAAACATAAAATCATAAATCATAACACTAAAAATTAAATATGAAAATGAGTATTAAAAATAATAAAAAAATTAAAATATTCAATTTACTAGTAATTGAAACAAATCTGAATGATTTTGATGGAAAAAAAATGGAAGAAAGAACTATGAAAAAGTAGAAAGAACTACACAGTGAAATTTATAGTTATTGGTATCCTTCTTATAGAAGAAAATAAAGGGTAAGGTTGGTAAAAAAGAACAAATTTTTTCACTTAATTTTCTAAAGGTAATCAGCAACCATGAACGTGACGCAAAAGCTACAAATTTTAGCTTCTTCTCAACGTGGGTTTAGAGGCAGAATCGTTTCTGCGTTTAGAAAGAAAAAAATTGCCAAACATAAGAGTGAAACTTTCAAGAAGCTCAAACGCACTTCTTTCTTCACCAACGTGTTTGCCAAACACACCCTTACTCCTTGTGAAAAATTGAGAATTAAAATTTAAGAGCAAACGACTAAAATGGTACTCAAAAGTTAGCATCCCTAACAAAATGAATCCTAAAAGATGCTAATGATAAGTGAATCCTCGAAAGTTTTAAAAAAGACAACAAACAGCGACCTCAAGCACGATATATAAGTATCGATACTCAATCCTATGTCAAATATTGCCACAAAATTTAATTAGTAGTTAACCAAAAATTTAAAATGGATGAATTTTTTTATCACTGTCTTGTATGCAGCAACCCATTAGCAGTGATAAATCCTTAAACTCTGATCTGCTAAGAATTAGTCATTGACTTACCAGATTAGAGTGTGAAAAAAAAAAGTAAAAAGAGAGAAAGTTTTGTAGTGATAAAATGACATTAATTTTACTCTTTTTTAATTAAAAATGAGACTCAAATCTAAGATTTTAAAGTGAGATTGAAAAAATTATGTCATTTAAACTATAAATAAGTAACACATCAATTTTACTACATTTCAAATTTTCAATAAATAATAGATAATTATTATGGTGTCTAAAAATATTTGTCTCACTTATAAAAAGAGTTAAAAATTAATATTTAATTTTAAAAATTTAAAAATAAATAATTATTAAATATTCAAAATTTATCATAAAAAAATAAATTAAATAAAAATTAGAGATCAAATTATAAGGACCATAAAGTCCACCTGGATAATATTCAAACCACTTAGTTATAACTTATAACTCAGACATTTAGTTTCCGATCATTGGAGATGCTTTAACTCACCTCTTCTCAACACAGTTCCCCATTTCTCTTCCTCTTCCTCTCCCGCTGTGGTTTGTCACCGGCGCCAGAAACGACTCTTTAGCCCTCTTCGACGTCGTTCCTCTGGTTGATCTTCGTGCTTCCGTTTCATTCACTGTGTCTTGTTATTTGAAATTTTGTGAGTTCCGCCAATGTTGTTTGTTATCTATGGATTTTTACTTCATTTTATCCTTATTCATGGAGTTAATTGGTTTTGTGATGACATATGTCTTTTAGGAGTGATATGTATTGTGTGTTCCATCTTGAAATTTTGAGCAGATTTGATTAGCCTTCAAAATATTAGTTATGCGGTTCTGCAAGCTAGAATTGTTAAAACTTGGTTATAGTTCGATATAATTTTCGCAGTGTGTATTTAAAATTGTGATGCGGCTGAGACCTCTTAGTCCACTTGTAATTGGATCTTGTTATTCAAATTTCTCTGAAATTTAAGGGTTTTGCTCCGTTTTGAATTACATGTTGAGCTAGTGATGCAATTGTTAGTTGACTTTGTGAAACTTAGCTCTCTTAATCTGATTTTTCCTGCAGTTACGTGGTTGATGCTGCTGTTCTGAATAACATTAGCACATCAAGACGTGAATTTCATGATTTTCTGAGTAAGCCATCATTGAATGACATCCTTCCTTTTTCCTTTTGTCTTAGATGGTTTGTAATATAATATTCTTGAGTAGAAATTGTTTATTTTTCAGTACAAGAGATGTAATTTTTGAGTTAAACTTTTTAGGGCTATTTTAGGAAATTGCTACAGTACTCCTGGATATTACATTGGGACAGAAGAGTGCCCAATGAACTCTCTTCTCAAGCTTCTCTCCACTGCCATAGCTCTCCTCTCCATTCTTTCTTTTTCCTTTCTTCACCCAACTCGTAAGTTATAACTAACCTCTCTCTGCTTTTGACACTTTTTGTTCCCATTTGCATTGCAATTCAATAAGGTTTTGAAAAACTTCCAGATTTCTTGGGTTGGAAGGCACTAATGTCGTCTCAGCAAGTGGCAGATTTGGTTGTGAGGAATGGGGTGATATATACAGGTGATGATTCTCTCCCATTTGCAGAATCCATGGCAGTGGCCAACGGGAGGGTTTTCCGTGTTGGAAACAACTCCTATGTGCAGGTTTTTCTTTCACTTACCCATTTATTTCAATTTTGAATTAACTTATTTTATTCGGATGCATGCAAGGCCATGAATGGAATATATAGAATTCATCAGTTCCATCCTATTACATTACATGGTTTTTGGTAAATTTGGGAGGAATGAGGTTGAATACAAACATTTCACCCCCTCCTTCATGACCAGCATATGAGCATGGAACTAATCCTTGCTGTTTTGTAAGCAACTCGATGGTGGGATAGCTCGCTGTCATGGATCGATACCTTGACATTTGTTTAAGGGAGAATGAGCCTCTGTTTTGCTTTACTTACCACACTCCCTGGGTTGAATCCAAACATTGTAATTATAATCCTCTTCATACCTTACGTTCACTCTATCCTTGAATATCCAAACCATGGAATGGAATTGATATTCTGTTTTGTTTAACTCTACTCCACCATCCACTTCATTCTATTAAGTAAGGGATTGGAGGAATGTGGTTCAAAGGAGTTATAATGTTTGGATAAACAAGAATGCATTATATTGGTAGCAGCAAAATACGGGGTTTTGGTAAAACGGAATGACATTTGTTCCATTTCTAACCACACTGCTTCATATCCGTTATAAAATTCAAGCAATGAATGAAAACTGATTACATTCTTTGAGCTCCTTTCCGTTTCATTCCATTGAAACTCAAACCACCAATCCAACCACATTCCATTAGTCATTAGTTACGCAAACAAATGTGACTTGGTTATTCATCTATGTGGGTTTTGGAGTCCAAACTGAGTCTGATCGCACCACACATATGCAGGAGTTGGCCAGCTATGGAACTGAAGTGTTGGATCTTGGTGGGAAAGTTGTGGTTCCGGGGTTTATTGATTCCCATGTGCATTTCATACCTGGTGGATTGCAGGTTCAGTTCATGGTTTACGCCTATATTAAAGTTTTACTCTTTTCTCTGGTGGTCATGTGTTTCACTTTGCTTATTGTTTATTTATTTTTGGCAATAATGATATGGTATATATGTTCAAAACATTTAGTAGTCCTGGAAATACTCTCAACCTCTAGCGTGACTCTTGAAGAAATTGTATGTACTGCTACCTTATGTATCAGGTGGTGTTTTGAAGTGAGAATATCAATATTATATCATTGATTTTGTTGTCTTGTCATAGACTAGGATACTCAATTCATTTGTGTGTAAGGAACTAATTATGTTTAGAAATCCCATATCTTTACGATGCTTTGTTGTGTTCCCCCCTTTTAAAGTCCTATTAGAGCAGATGATGCAGGTGGATCTGACAGGTGTGAATAAAAAGGATGAGTTTATCAGAAGGATCAAAGATGCAGCACAAAGTAGGCCTTGTGCTTATGCTAATTTCGTAGTTTTGATGGATAGAAAATGTATGCAAAACTTATGGTTTTCTTGAAGATGATCATACTCAATTCTCGTTTTAAATGTGTTCTTAATTTTAAACTTCTTTTGCATTTATCAAATTTGGTTGTGATTCTGAAGCTAAATATATCATTTAAATATGATGTTGATGCAATAAAAAATGAATGATACCTATGTTTTCATCAATTGTCTCTTCCATTTTATTAACCCCTAACTATGTTAGAGATCTGATTCTCACTTTCTGTCTCTCCAACTGGTGGGTTACATTACTAGTTGCCTTTCAGAAAAAGGTTTTAATTTTTCTTTCACGTTGCTAACAACAATGGAATATCTTGTTGAATCTGTCAAAAAATTATGTTCACAAAGTGGGAAATTATCAAGCATTCTGAATAATCGGGTATGATATGTACTCATTTTGTTCACTTTTAACTTTAGGTACAAAACGAGGTTCTTGGATTTTGGGTGGAGGATGGAACAATGATTTATGGGGAGGAGATCTGCCAACTGCATCTTGGATTGACGATTTCACTCCTTACAATCCCGTGAGCCTTAATGTTTCCGATGTTCCTTAGTATTTGGATATCTTCTTTCATAATGATGTATGTTATTTGAATTATACAATCAGGTATGGCTATCAAGAACAGATGGTCACATGGGCTTGGCTAACTCAGTGGCACTAATGTTGTGTGGCGTGACAAACTTAACAGCTGATCCGAGTGAAGGGACTATAAAGAGGACTCCAGATGGAGGTAATGGTTTGTTATCTTTGTATTAGACAGATTTGGAATTCTGATCATTCTTTTAGATTCAATGTTTTTAACCTTCTGTAGTGATTATCTAAAGATTATATGATTACAAATTGGTCTTTCTACAAGTAATAGGGGATTACCCCTGTTTGCATGTCCTACTCTTTAATTAACCAAGTTTCGTTGCTGCACTGTCAATCACAAAAGGAAATAACTTAGAAAGTTATATATTATGCATTTTTAAGATGATTTTTGTATGTAATATTGAGAGTCTTATTACTATTTTTTTAGGTTAACTGAGCATTGTTTGGTAAAATCATTTGAAAGCCTCCACTAAATAGCTTAATATATGGCAGTTTTTCTATTTGACATGATATTGGAGACTTATATTCAAGTGGTTAATAGTTTGATCCTTGCTAACTGATTTAAAATTGAAATTTAGCAATATGTAGGTTCGACCTGGCATTATTATTATTCGCATTTGAAACCCAAAGGACTTGGCAAAATGCATGTTAAATATAAAATCATACATGAAAGTTCACCTAACAACTTAATCTTGGGAGAGTTGGCTTTTGAAACGCGCCCTGTTACTGTTTCTGGTCAACCTTTGCTGTCTATTATGTTGCATGGGTACTTCTAAATGGTTGCCGCTCCACTTGTGGGATAGTTGTGAATACTTCTTAATCAATATAGAATTTATTCTCCTTCGTAAAACATCAAATCTTATAGTTGAGCTATTCTATTTAAGTTATAGAACAAATTAGTATGATATTCTTCCGAATGTTATATTTATAGAAATATTCTTTTTCTAATTTAATTACTCTTTTATTTATTAGGATAAATTATACTTTGCGTCCCCAACGTTTGCAATTTTTTTTAAACATTTAATTTCATTCAATTTTGTCCCTAACGTTTTCGATTAATTCAATTTTGTGCTTAACGTTTTTTATTTATATCAAAACTATCCTTAGAAGTTTTCAATTTTGTCCCTGAAGTTCTACATGAAATTAACGTCCAGGATAATTTTGACATAAATAAAAAATGTTAGGGACAAAATTGAATGTAACTAAACGTTAGAAGTATTTTTGAAGAAAATTACAAACGTTAGAGACAAAAAATATACTTTACGCTTTTTCTTATTTTACAATTTTATAAAATATTTCCTCCCATACCTATATGCTGCTATTTGAAAAATTTTCATACCCCGGGATCTGTATTTGTATCTGAAATAGATATTGTACCTGTACCTAGGCAACTCATTTTGAGCAGAAGCTCCCTTACCTGGTTCTCACTCTCCTTTTTGTTTCTTCCGCAGACTATGGTTGCGTTTGTTTCCTGGGACTGAGACTAGGGGACTGGGATTGAGTAGTGTTTGGTAAGCAGACACTGGAACTAAAATTTCAGTTTTGGGACACAAAATTTCAGTCTCTTCATTACCTCCAGAAAGTGGGGACACAGGGGACTGAAATTTCTGGGAACGTAGATTGAAACTTTAATAATATTTCTTTTCGAAAATATCCTCATTCAACTTTTCAAATCCCCGATTTTAGCCTCACACAACTTTTAGTAACCCAGAAAATCTCTTCCTTCTTTGTTGTTCTTCGCCCCTCTTTGCTGCTCGAAGAACGACCGACAGCATCACCGTTGCACGCTGTCGCCAGTTGGCCCTCCTCCTCCTCTGCTACTTTTGGTTGGTTTTCCTTTTCGAATTCTTCCCTCCCCTTTTTTGAGACTCCATTTCTGTTTCTGTTCCTCTTGTTCACCCTTTCTTTACATGCGAGACCTTGCTACCAATACCTATGGCGGATTTTGGGCTCTGTCACGAGCTGTTGTTCAGAATAAAAAACTATCATGCAATTTCTCATTCTACCACACCATATTTGCCTATTCTGTTGCTTCTTTTTCATTCTTCCGAATTTGGCTTTTCAGTCTCTGTCTCTCGGTCTCTGTCTTCCAGTTTTAGTCTCTCAGTCTCAGTCTCCCTTCCAAACGTAGCCTATATGTTTTGGTTATTGTAATCTACCAGTTTATGAATTTATTCCACCAATGTAAAATGCCAAATGCCGATTTCATTTCAAGATTCATTATTCTTCTGTATTGGCTAACTTTGTGCAGTGTTGCTAATTATTGTATTGGCCTGTTGACAACTTGTCATGCAGAACCTACTGGATTGCTGATCGAATCTGCAATGTCACTTGTCATGTCGCAGATTCCAGAGGATTCAGTAGATAATAGGAGGGAGGCACTGCTTAGAGCAAGCAATCTTGCTCTGGAAAGGGGTGTGACAACAGTTGTTGATATGGGAAGATATTATTCAGGGACTTCAGCAAATCTTTCTTGGGAGGATTTTACAGGTTAACTTGGATGGTTTGAGTCTTTGACATTCATTTACAGCTAATAAGATGAAATTACTTATCATATTTCTTAGTGTTATTTTATAATGTTATTTTGTTTTTATTTATTTGTGTCATCTGAATGACAACATAACCATAATGGAAACTCTTGTGCCTGTTGGGAATTGTGATATTTACTGTTTCCTTGCTATACATATTCTTTTCTTTTCCTTTCTATATATAAACATCATAGTGCTAACTGTTGCCCACTTGAGCAATTCACAAGTCTTCTAAGATTTCTTAATTGGACCACTGCCTAAGTTTTCAAAGAACTGATTAGGCAAACAGTGCCTTTTGTACTGAATTCCAAGATATAGTTGTAGAATCACAATCAATGCATTGAAATTGAATACAATATTAATCAATGAATTAACAACCACGAATGTTGAGGAATTACATTATTCTCCACTGATGATTTCATTTTTGTAATACCTTAAGTTAATCTAAATTATACTTTCCGTTGTATAAAAAAGTAGATGGGAAATATTTTGTTGTGTGGTACAATCCTAAAGCCAATAACAATGCCTGTTGAATTGTCGATGTTTTCTCCTGATGTTCATATATATCTAATTATGATCAAAGTCTTATTCTTTTGCTATGATGTTTTGCTGTTTGTTGTTTCTTAGTTTTATTTTTTCAATCTTTACAGATGTTTATCAATGGGCTGATTCTATGTCAAAAATGAAAGTTAGAGTGTGTTTATTTTTTCCAATGGAGACATGGTCACGTTTAGTGGTATGAGCTCTTCTTCACTTATGGTTATTTTAATAAAAGGTTTAGTATTGTCCTGCTCTGCCTAAATTCTTAGTGATGATTCTTTTTTGTGTTTATATGCCTTGATTTCTCGGTGGTTTTGTGTACATAATAAACCTCCGATCTCATTCTTGACAAAAACACACAAGCGACAAAGTAGTCATACCAAGATTTTAGATTAACAAATTTGTCCCTCATCATATATATATATAAGATTTTACAGTACAAGATAATCCCATCAAATCCCTTAATTTTGGGAGCCATTTTCAGTTATTCTAATTACAATGTGTGTTGGTGTGTCAATTTATTTGATAGAAAAAGAAATTTTATTAGAAAAGAAGAGGTATTATGGGTACAATAGATAGTTAAGGCACTAAAACAAACATCCCATCTCATGTCTTGGAGCTTATTGAATAGACCTAAAATACATCAAGCTGTCCAGGCCTTTAACTGATGAGACTTTAAAAGACTGCTGTGATGGATGAGTCTTTGGGGAGAAGAATTGTTAGTGTATTTGGGGCTTCATCTTCCTCCCTACGATGGTTCTTGGGCCTTTAACCATGCTGTTCAAGCTGTTTATGTTGGTCATCTTGAGGACACGATGTGACTTTTAAGTTAGCGTTAGGACCTGTTTCTTTTGGTCGAGTGTTAGGACCCTTTAACTGAGACAAGTATATGTGGAAAGGTCTGAGGGACTTGGGTATTATGGGGTGTCCAATGTCCTACATCGAGTAATCTGGGATGTTTGATGTTGTATTTAAAGAAAGTGGTTTTTCTCCCTTAATAGCAGCTTTTAAGGTGTAGTTTTACAATTTCCATGGGTACTTAACAATGATATCAGAGGCAGGTTGTTGGTGGCAGGAAAGGCTACCTATAGGCTGGATTAAGGTGAATACTGAGTACTGATGGTTGGGTCTATGTCGATAGAGGGAAGCCATCATGAACGTTGGCTCTCTATGGATGGTGTATTGTTAGGGACTTGGTATTATGGGTTGTCTAAAGTCCCACATTGAGTAGTATGGTGTTTGTTGTATTTAAGGAGAGTAGCTTTTAAGGTGTGGTTTCTCACTTTTCTTAGGTACTTAATAGAAGGTCTTAAAGGGGTGTGGATTTACAGAGCCTACAACAGGACTTAACTATATGTGGTATCAAGGGAAAGTTAGTTGAAAGGTTGTTTGGCTTTGATGTCACAGCTAAGGGTTATATTAGGGCGGACTCTAGAAAGGGAAGGGGTCTAGAACATTCTATAGTGATAGACAAGCAGGTTTTGTGGGATATGATGACACCTGGCATCTATTTGTGTAAAGCTCATGAGCTATGAAGGACTTTCCCTCTTAGACATATTGTGAAATTGTAAACCGATGCTTTATAGATAAATGTTTTGTTTGTTTTGCTTTTATGTAGAGGAACTCTATCCTCTATCTTGTATTACTCTTCTCATCTTAATGAAATTCTTTAAGAAAAGGATTATATGGTTTGCGGAATAGAATTTCCTCTGGCTGTAGATGCAAAGCCTATGCACAGATTTGTATTGATTTCTAGGGTTCTTAGTGATTTGCCATTGCATAAGGGATAGTGCACTAATCTTTCTCCACATTCTATTTTGGAATTATAGTTCTAACACTTTCCTGCTCAGCATGTGATCAACAAGATGGGTTATGCCTTGAGCGAATGGATGTACATTGGTGGTGTCAAAGCTTTTGCTGATGGCTCATTGGGTTCCAATAGTGCATTGTTTTATGAGGCAAGACCAAGCATTCAAACTTCCTGTTATTAGTTTAAAATCCTACATTGTTAATATTCTGTATTCTATTTTCACTTGATCTTGGTGGAAGAGTGTTGACAAGGGGACACGTATCTTTTGGTAGACATAATTTTATCCCCATGTTTAACCATGGTCATGTAATCATGTAGTCTTGATGGGATTTACTCTGGTATTTTATTTCGTAGCCGTATGTTGACGATCCAAACAATTATGGCCAACAACTTATAGAGTCCGAAGCTCTTTTCAACATGGCTTTGGAGTCAGATTTATCTGGTCTGCAGGTGATTTGTTCTTCTTTTAGTATTAACACTGATATCAAATCAAATTTTAGTAACCAGCTAGTTGCCTCGCTGTTTGTATCTGTCAGATTGCAATCCATGCTATAGGGGACAAAGCAAATGACCTGATCTTGGACACATATGGCTCAGTTGCCTCTACAAATGGACCGAGAGATCGAAGATTTAGGGTAATATGGTTACTGCAAGTTAAATCTAGGGAAGCTTCTTAATAGGAAACTGAAAATAGAGTAAAGAGAGAGAAGAGAAGTTTTCTGAAATGTGTATTATGACTTCCCAAATCTCAATTGAGTGAGTTCAGTTTATATACAAGAGATAGGTAGTTTGTGGGGGAAGCTACTCAAAGGGTAATTTAGACTTTGCACTGTTAAGTTAATGACAGCTAGTACAGCTTTCATCCTAGCTGGCAGAAGCTAGTTACTGCTGTTCCTAATGTTCTAAGCCAATCTGAGACTTCTTAGCTTACCCTATTACTTCTGCTATAGGGATAGAGTTCTAATATAATCGTTGTGAATTAAATCAAGTTACTGAAACTCTGGTTGCAGATTGAGCATGCTCAGCATCTGGCTATGGGAGCTCCACACCGATTTGGCAAACAATGGGTTATTGCTTCTATGCAGGTTTTCTATGATTGTTATGTTTTCACTATCCGTTTTGTCTTTGCCCTCTTAATATGATGATATAACCGTCACTTGAGTAGCTGAAGTGTGCAATTTAAATCAGCGTTTGCTAAATATGTCCTAAATCTGTCACCTCTCATCTTTTTGTCTTTTATGATGATGTATCATTTCATATATCATTTAATCTTGTTCTTTTTATTGCAAATACAGTTCCATCTTACTATGCTGAAACTAGATATTGTTTATATTATATAATACCATATCAGAGTACCTTTTGAATCTTGAGATGTGTTTTCCAAACCTACCACTACGAGTGCATTTTGGTACTCAAAGATGCATTTGCTACAGCTTTACAGGGATTGGATTCTAGCGGGGACTAATCTTATTCTATTGCATTGATAAAGTAGCTTTTCCAAATTTTACATTAATAACTTGTTTGAAAATCCTAGAAATCAGTACTGGGATGAGACCTTTCTCTCCACTACCATGTTCCCAAAAACTGCCTTTGGGTTTTTACTTTCTATTTGGCTGATTCTTGACTGGCATGAAAAGTAACCTAATATGCACCCTTTTGATATATATGATTCCCTGTTCATTTGTTTTATGCTTTGAAAGTATAAACATCATCCTTCAAAAGATTTGTGACCGCTTTCTCATTACCAATCATCAACAGCCAGATCACTTGCTGAATGATGCGGACACTGCCAGGAAAAAGCTTGGCAAAGATAGGGCTGACAATGGATCTTATTTATTTCGGTCACTCTTAGAAAACAATGCATTAGTGGCATTTGGTTCTGACTGGCCTGTAAGTTTGTGACATATATTAGTACTTGTCACTATGCAAATTTTCATGCTTCCCAACAGAATTAGTTAAAAGTTATGTTTTCACATTGTGTCTGTTTTACAGGTGGCAGACATAAATCCCTTAAGTGGTATAAAGACAGCAATGAGAAGACAGCCTCCTACATGGGAAAATGCATGGATTCCATCAGAGTGTATTTCATTAGATGATGCGATAAAGGCGTAAGCAGGATAAAGATCTTTTGTTTGAAATTTGAATAAAACCACTGCGTATTCAGTTCGTTAGTACTAATCATATTCGTACTTCAATCTGGCACATTGATGCATGAAGCCATGATTTCTGATTTCTAGATGATGATTGCATGTTACATTCTTGCTCCTTCTTCATATGATACTTTTGATGATTGTAATGCTAATTGTAATCTTTTAACTTACTTTTCAAAGGTGTTTTTATCCTATGCTCATAATGCATTTTCAACCTCGTGTACATGATTTTCTTTTGAGTGGTGCTATATGATGTGAATGTCTTATGAAAAGTGTTGAACATTAGTGGTCTGAGATGAACAAATATATTACTAAAGAGCTGGCTGAAATCATGATTCGTGAGGAGGTTAAAAATCTACAACAGATAACGATGACAAATATTTTCATACCAGTTTCTTATTGATTCTTCTTTTTATACTTCCTCGGCATTTCTATTTGCTTCTTCCTAGTCATGCATGATTCTAAATCTCTGTCATCCTTACAGGTACACCATTTCCGCTGCTCGGGCAAGCTTCCTTGACAATGATCTGGGATCCTTATCTCCAGGGAAACTTGCAGATTTTGTCATACTAACCACTCATTCCTGGGAAGAGTTTGCTGAAAGTGCATCTGCATCTATTGCCGCGACATATATTTCCGGTGTGAGAGCATATCCTTGAAGGTATTCCATAATCTATTTCAAGTTTTACAATCAAATTTGCATCAGATGTGCAGAAGGAAAGAAGGTTGTAGCGCCAGTCCTCTCAGGTTTTAATTTCACATACGCATGAGAATGTGAGAAAACATTATTTTAATTCCATATTGGTGTATTGATTATTTCATATTTGTTCTTGTCATGTGAGTTTTTCTATATTTCTTTTATACAACTACACTAGGTGTACACCAAAATCAACTACAAAAATCAGCCATTGTATTTTTATACGTATACAAATACAAAAATTTAAAAACTGGAAAAACAATCTCACTCTCACTCATTCGCATCCCTTCCCATACTCCTGAGTCACACGCGCCAAACCATCTTCTCCACTCTTAGTCGCAATTCTCTCGTCACACCTGCTACCATCTTTGTCTTTGCGCTTCATCTTCACCGCTGAACTATAATCAAACAAAACTTCTTCGTCTTCCCTGCTTATGCATTTTGGTGAGCTTCTTCTCTTGCATATCCTTCTTTCTGATTGATCTTCACTACTTTTCTCCCAAATACTCAATTTCAAGTTTGATTTAGGTCTTGTGTTTGATTATAGTTCATTAGAGAATTTCGTTTTTCTTTTTTGGGGTTTTTGTTTGTTTTTGGTGTTTGAGTGTCGTTTAACATGTCACATTAGTAAATTTTGGCACCATCTACAAACAAAGTAATGGAAGAACTAATATGACTAAGTTAAAATATTTAAAGGACGAATTTAATAAAAAAAAATTCGAGAACCAGTTTAAAATATGAGTGATCTTTTAGAAACTAATTTGACCATTTATTCCTTACATAACCAATTTTTTTAAGACTAATTCAGTCTCCGTAATTTGCTGTTCTTTTATATTTTATTATCTCTTATTCTTTATTTAATTTTATTATAGAGAACATGGCACAATAAAAAAATTTCATTCCATTCAAATAAAAAAGAATTAATATTAAAATAATCTCAATCTCAGTCTCAAATAGATTATACCAGGTAAAAAGATAATATCATTTCGATAAAAAAAATCCCTCCTAACAACAACCACATCAGTCTAACATTTATCAAACATCCATAACAAACATAACCATCGTTGTTAACAATACAACACCAATGACGTCAAGTCTGTGTCTGTAAATCGGAAGCAAAATAATCATGCTAAAAAAAATAGAAGGTACATCATTACAATCCAAATAAATAAATAGAAGAAGATACCTTAATGCTTAGATTAACTATCAACTATATAAGAAATATTTTGAAAGGCATTGAACAACTTTAAAATCTTATTCTTCCAACATATAATTTTCAAACAACTATTATATGTAAAATACCTATGTCACATTTTCTCATTGATGTATACTACAACCACTATTTTAATGATGATTCAACTAATTTAATCCGACATTGTAGTAACTTAAAAGGGGATATCTCTTCAAGATGAGAAAAAAATTTTTAACCCTATTTAAGTGTTACGACTTAATTCGTTCTAACTTGAATTGAGCTTCCTTTTTTCTTTTTTCGCTTTTTTTAACTATGGTATAATATAAGTATCTCATATAACAAAATTTTCAAATTTAGCTTTATTATCATTTTCTCTCAGACAATATAACTATTTTATATGATTTTTTAACCACATAAGTCAGGCACCGAAATAAATAATAATAATAATACTATTACACAAAACACTTAATATAATCCAAAGAAAAGAAAAAATATTGCACCCTACTTATTTGCAGGTTATATCTATGTCAACTCATAAGTATTATCCTAATTACGAGCCACTTTCCAAACCTTTATATTCAATATAGCCAAATTAGTAGTTGAAACTTTATATTCAATAAAACTCAAATTTTTTAAGTAGTAAATTACATATATTTCCTAGATTTCGAATTAATTTATCCAACTTTTCATAAAATTTCAATTAATTTTGTATTTGTTTCTCTTCTATTGCAATAATTGATCAAATTTATAGATTTTTCTTCTAATATTTGAGTATAATTGGCACTAGAAAAAAATGTTTAAAATCATCGAATTTACCGGCAAAATTCTTTAAAAAATTTGACGGTAGTATAAACATCGTCAGTAATGTTTTACCGAAGGATTTTAGAAATTCGACGTTAAATTTTTGATAGTGTTACTTCCGAAATGACTATTTTCATTTTTGTTCACCGTTAGAAAAAAAATTCGACAGTAATATTGGCACCATTTTAATTTTTTGGCATTTTAATTACTGTTAGATAATTCTATCGAAAATTCTAACGGTAATTTTACTGCCACTAAAAAGCTCATTCGCGCCAAAAGTTACCATCAGATCTTGTGATGGATAATCAAATCCGACAGTGATTTTTTGCGTAGCCAAAAAATTATAGCAATCCCTCAAAAAATTCAACGATAAATTCGACAGAAACATTTCACCCAAAATCTAACGGTAATCAACAAATTTCTTGTAGTGTGGCTTGATATCCAACTAGTGAACGTGACAAGTTTTGTTTGAGTTTTTATACTTAAATATGAGGCATTAGTTAAGATTAGATGCATTACAAAGTGTTATAATGATTGGATTGAAGCAAATTTTAGAACCGATGAAAATGACAATTCAAGTTCTATAACTTTTATGTTGATCATATTTTTCCGTTCACAATGATTCTAGGTAAAATTTGTTGTAAAAAATTAATGCCAAGAATATTTTTTTCTGTTGTCAAATTTTGACCTCTTCACAATAATCGAATCATAACTTGTACTATAAGGTAGCGTTTGGTGGAGAGACAGAGACGAAAAAACTGAGACTGAGAGACAGAGACTAAGAGACAGGGATTGAAATAAATCTCAATATTCAGTTTGGTGTAAAATGGGAGACAGTAATTAAAACAAGAATGAAACTGTAATTTAATTTGCACAAAGGGTAAAATTAGAATTAATTAATTGAAATGAAAGTATTTTAGGTATAAAATGTTATTAAAGTTTCAGTCTCAATCTCTAAAAATTTCAGTCCCCTGTGTCCCTACTTTTTGGAGATACTGAAATACTGAAATTTTAGAGACAGAGACAGAAATTTTAGTACCAGTCTCTGAACTAACAAACAGGATACTGAGTCTCAATCTCTCAGTCTCTATCTCAGTACCTCAAAACAAACGCTACCTAAAAGTTTAAATTAGGAATTCTGGTGCCAATGTGTCATTGAAAGGCTAAAACACAAATCTTCAAAATCATATGTCTATGTCTAACAAAACAGTGAGGATTACCCGTATACGTGAAGCTCTACGTACGAAACCTAAATTCACTTACGCAGACAAAAGTTTTACGTGCCACATTAATTCGGCTCGTGAACTCACATTTTAGGTCTCATTTGGCCTCCAGCTGCATTTGAAGGAAAAAAGGGCTAGAAGGTAAAAGTAATGAAAATATTCACTCATTAGCTAAACAATAAAATAATTCATTTCATAGGTGATGTGACATATAAAGAAAACTGATATTTTATGTGAAATCAAAAAAAGTAAACTAATGACATAAAATGTGCAATCATAATAAGATTTAAATTTTAAAATTATTTTATTTAGTAAAAATTTTAAGAATTAAATTGAGATTTTAAGTACTATGACCACAGCAATTCTGTCAAATCTTCATTAATGGAAAAAATCATTGTTTGTAAGACATGGGCCAAGACAAACTAACTTTCAACATATAACGAAAGATTTGGGGCAAAAGAAACAAAAGCCCAAAAATTACTATGATCTTAACTAATTCTGGTTATAGAAAACTTGATGGTTAGCAAACTTAATTCCTCGCCGATAACTGTGTGCAAAGGCTGCATAAAAGCTACGTCCGTGGGGTGAAAACAATGCAAAACGTAATAATATGTCATTGATAAATGTGCAGGTTTTGTCCCTTACTCTCACATACTTGTCACCATCTAGCATTGACTACATGTGCCAGATTTTTTTTTTTTTTTGTGATTTCTACATGTGTAAGATAATTTCCTACTTCCTACACCAATTCATCTGAAGCTTATATAGTGTGTAAGTAACTAGCTAACGACTACCTACACTTGCAAGCCAACTAACTCTTAATCGGTAATATTAAGGAAATAATAAAAAAATAATTCAAACAGTTTAAATTTATTTAATTTAATATTTATTATTTTTAATAATTAATTAATATTAAATAAGATAAATTTAAATAATTTTAAATTTTTTATTATTTTTCAAATATTATTGATAAAAAATAATCTATAAAGCAATTGAGCACACAATTTACTGATTAAATTTCTAGTATTTTGTTTGAGTTCGAAATCACGTATTCAACTTTTTTGCTTCCTTACTACATTTGATTTTTTTTTCTTAAAGAAAAAGTTTACAGGAGTTGTAAGTATTTATAATTAAAGAGAATTTATATTCTTTTGATTGTTAAATCAATTTCTAATACTACATAAAAAGATCATACATTATTTTTAATACGGATATAAAAATGGAGATTTTGATTAAATATTGATATTTGAAATGTATTACAATATTGTAAATGTGCAGAAAATACCGATACAACACGCAGGGAACGTGTTGCTGCAGTTTGACACGTGTTCAACACGTATTTTGCGTGTTGGTCAGAATGTTGACACGTGTCCAACATGCATTCTTTGTGTGTTGGCAGAATATTATCATGTGCCCAACACACACCCTGCGTGTTGACTCTCACTACAAGAAAAAAAGGCCTGTCGTCACACTTTTCTCTTGCTACGCTTTAAAAGCATGGTCAAAAGGGTCAGCGACTACGCTTTTATAATGGTGGCGATTGACTAGAGATTTAGCTACGCTTTTCCGTGTCACATTTCAAAAGTGTGGCCAAAAGGGATCAATCGCCACTCTTTTATGTGAGTGACGATAGATTAGTGATTTGGCTTCAAAAGTGTTGCAATAGAGGGAAATATGCACACTTTTGATGCGTGACTAGTTTCTTTTCCTATGTTCACATTTTTAAAGCGTGTCCATATCCTCTAATTATTTGACACCCTAAAAAAGCATGGCAATAAGCTTCCCACATGAAATTTAATTTTCCACCAATGTTTTTCTCCAACACTTAAGTCTTTTTCAAAACACATCACTCAAGAGAAGTGACAACCCTAAACCCTACTCAAACCCTTTTTATTACTCTTTAAGAACCCTAAACCCTAAGAACCTTATCTCGTAGCCCTCTCTCAGCTCGCAACCCTCTATCAGCTCGTAGACCTCTTCATCACTGAGAACTCATCTTCATCTCTCAACTCGCAACCATCTATCCCTCTCTCGCAACCCTTGTTAACTTCAATTAGTGTTGCCTCTGTCGGCGCACCCTCCATCTGCGCGCCCTCCGTCGGTGCTCATTCTCGCTTGTAAGGACTCCCTCAGCGCTCACTCTCTCTCACGCGAACCCTACCTCTGTCAACGCGAACTCTCTCTCGCTCCTCCTTCAGTCGTCGTTGCCTCTCCCTCAATCAGTGCTCAACCATCACCATAACACAAGAAGGTACGAATTTATTCCCTCGCTATTTCTCTATTTCAATGTATGTAAATTTGTTTGTTGTGGCCATAATTTCGTCACCTTCTGAGACTCCCCTTTCTCTATTTCAGTTACAGAGAATTTTTTCGGTTTAACTATTAGTGTAGGTAGGGGTGAACGCGGATCAGATCGGATAGAGCCAAAATCTCGATCCGATCCGTACTAAAATCATCGAATCATATCCAATATCTGCAATTTTTAAGCTTGGATCCGATTTGATCTGATCCGCACATTTGTGGATCGAATTGGATCGGATATCGGATATATCCGCAAAATGTAAAAGTATATTCTTAAAAGCTTATTTTTATTAAAAAATATCAATGAAATTCTCCTTTTCTATTATTTTTAACATGTTTACTTTTAAAATAATATTAAACATATTTTTCTTAAATAATAAAAATAAAATAATACAACTTATATGATAATTATTAGTTGAAATAAAACATAATAATATTCCCAGTAGATTAGTGATTTGGCTTCAAAAGCAAGGCAATAGAAGGAAACATGCACACTTTTAAAGCGTGACTAGTTTCTTTTCGTACGTTCACATTTTTAAAACGTGCCCATATCCTCTAATTATTTGACACCCAAAAAAAAGTGTGACAATAAGCTTTCCACTTGAAATATAATTTTCCACCATTTTTTCCTCCAACACTTAAGTTTTTTACAAAACACATCAGTCAAAATAGCCCTCACTGATAAGTGAGAACACTAAACTCTCGAACCCTCTTCATCACTCTTTAAGAACCCTAAACCCTAAGAACCCTATCTCGTAGCCCTCTCTCAGCTTGCAACCCTCTTTCAGCTCATAGACCTCCTCATCATTGAGAACCCATCTTCATCTCTCAGCTCGTAACCATCTATCCCTCTCTCGCAACCCTCGTTAACTTCAATCGGTGTTGCCTCTGTCAGCGCACCCTCCATCGGTGCGCCTTCCGTCGGCGCTCACTATCTCTCGCACGAACCCTACCTTTGTCGACGTTGATTCTCTCTTGCTCCTCCCTCAGTTGTCGTTGCCTCTCCCTCAATCATCGCTCCTTCCTCAATCGATGCTTAACCCTCATCATAACATAAGAAGGTATGCATTTATTCCCTCGCTGTTTCTCTATTTCAATGTATGTAATTTGTTTGTTGTGGCCATAAGTCCGTCACCTCCTGATATTCCCCTTTCTCTATTTCAGTTATAGAGGATTTTTTGGGTTTAACTATTGGTGGAGATAGGGGTGAACGCGGATTAGATTAGATTAGATCAGATATGACCAAAATCTCGATCCAATATCTGCAACTTTTAAGCTTTGATCCGATCCGCACATTTGTGGATCGGATATCGGATATATTTGCAAAACATAAAAATATTTTTAAAAGCTTGTTTTTATTAAAAAATATCAATAAATTTTTTCTATTATTTTTAACATGTTTACTTTTAAAATAATATTAAACATACTTTTCTTAAATAATAAAAATAAAAATTACAACATATATGATAATTATTAGTTGAAATAAAACATAAAAAGAATATTTACTTATGTATTTATTTTTGCGGATATGTGGATTGGATATGCGGATACCAACATAAAATCCGTAATCCGATCCTATTAGTATGCGGATTAGATCCGATAGTCTTGCGGATCGCAATTTTCAAATCGGATACGGATAAACACCGCGGATATGTGAATCTGATCCGATCCATGAACATTCCTAGGTAGAGGAGCGAGAAATCGGATTGCCAACCCCAGAATTTTAGATGAGTTTCACCAAGTCACTGCTTTAGGTGATTTAGGAGCTGGGATCATTGCTCTTAAATATCCTGGAATATTGTATGAATGTCACTGCTTGCATCAAGCTTTGTTGATGTAAGCTCAAATAATTACAAGTTATTTTTAATTTCTATCACAGGTTGGAATGGCTGCTACATTAACATATATTTGTTCTGTCCCTTTAACTTCTGTTCTACTGTTGTTTGAACTGACCAAAGATTATAGATTACTTCTTCCTCTCATGGTAATTCTTCAATAAAATTCTTAAGAATTACATGATAGTGATATAAAATTGCTTACTTAGTTACATCTGCAGTTTTCTACTGTTCTCCTATTCTTAAGTTTAACAAAATGAAAAATTTGCAAACTGCATTCTTTTACCTCGATTGAACTAGAGAAGATGTTTGGTATATTCTTACATGCTTATTTTCTCATTGTTTGTTTTCCTATATCTTATGTTAAAGCAAGGCAGAAGAAAATTGTTTTGCTCCTTTAAAGTTTGCAGTCATTAATTACTATGCCATTTTCAAAAAGATAGTAGGAGAGTATTGTTCAATACACTATTTTGGCTAAAAAAATAGTACTAATTCCTCATCATAGAGTAATGTGCTATTTGAAAATTTTCTAAATATTGATTAATTAGACATTTTTTTGGAACAGAGATATGAGATACAATGATCTTATAGGGTCACTTCCACCTTCATATAACTCACTGCCACATTTAAAGTCGATGTAAGTTTTAGATTTTGCATTGTATTTCCTCTTACATATATTAAGATGTTGCTTCAAAATTTCCAATCACTGTAAGTATATTTGGGCATACTCCATTATCTTGTATTCTATTATTACTTTTTAGATATTATGGCTGCAATGATCGCATGAACCATAAGCTTTCAGAAAACATGATCATTTCAATCAATACAGAGTAAGAAATATCTTTCTAAAAAGGGAAAAAAAGAGTAGTTTTGAGACAAAGGAAATAAAATTCTGAGTGTGCTGCATTGATGTTCCAGTAATGGAAGTTGTCAGAAAGGGAATGATTTTCCACAACAAGTAGCAATTATTTCAGCCGTTTCATATGGCCCTTTCTTAATTGCTATGGCTGTTGGAATAATTTTCTTAATCGCCAATTTCTTAGTCAATTGTTTAAGAAAAGAGGTTAAGCACAAATCTGATTTAGTTTCAAATAAGATTCAAGAATAGTCTTTAGGTTGAATTATATGTCACTTATCCAAGCTAGTCCTAAACAATTGAAACTTACACGAAAGAATAATTTTCAAAAGTTTTTTAATTCAAATTTTATGTCACTTATTCAAACTAGAGCAATTGAAAATCATACAGTATCGCACACTTTTTGAAACACTATTCCTTCTAAATAAAAAAGTCATGACAAAGAGTTTTCAAACTATTTCCAATATTACTTCTTCCAAAATAACTTTAGAATTCCAAACGGAGTTAGAATATTTTCCAACAATTATAAATCTTTAGGGATGAAGAACAAGAACTCAATCATGAAATAAATCAAAGTATAAATCTCAAAATGAAGTAAAACACTTAGATTAATAATCCATAAAAAGATGAACAAAAATCCTAACCTTAACAGAAGAGATTAGTTGCTCATGGTAGAATGAAAATAGAATCCTAAAGTGTGATGTATTGTGTTCCGTGATGTCCCTGGACTAAGTCCTTGGATTTATTTAAAACCTAAACAATAACCTAGAATTCAAATTCAAATTAAATCCAAACATAATCAAATCTAATTCAAATCAAATCTTTTTTAATGACTCTTAATTAGTTAGTGATCTTCTTTGTAATTGAGGTTCAAAGCTTGGTGTTTCAATTCTTCAGCATCATGGGCTTGTCAACTTGGGCGTGTGGCATGCCCACCTTTGGCATGTTGCACGTCATCAAAATTTCAGCCCTGGGAGCATGCAACCTTGGTGTGTGGCACGCCCACCTTTGGTGTGTTGCACACCAACTTCTAGCTTGGAAGAACCTTTGAAGGCATGTAGAAATGGCACACCCCTTATGATTGGCATGTGGCACGCCACAAAATTTTAGCCCTAGGAGTGTCTTCCTTGAGCGTGTGGCACACCAAGCATTGTTGTGTTACACGCCCTTCATTCATGTCTTGGAGGCCTTCCTGAAAAATGGCCCAGCGTGCTATGCCCAAGATTGGCGTGTGGCACACCAAGAAAGTTTGGCTAGAGACTTAGAGGCCTTTGAGGGCGTGTGGCATGTCCAAATGCTTGTTTTTTGTGCTTCTGGAAGTGTCCATCAAAGGCGTGTGGCATGCCATGCTTGGAATTGGTCTTTGGGGTGCATGGAGGTGGCAAGGAGAGGGGCTGGTGTGTGGCACGCCATTGATGTGCCTGGGAGGTGCAATTTGTGGTCGAAGGTGTGTTACATGCCAGTTTAGTGTAGTTTGGGTATGTAACTTGCAGTTCTGCGATCAGCTTTGTTCCGCGGAAAAGAATGGTGAATTTCACCCCTCAGACTTAATATCCACTATAAACATTTATATATCGTTGAAAAATTATGGATGTTAGCTTTCTAATTCTACTGGAACCACTTCATTTGGACCTCTTTATATCAAGTTATACTCGTTGGAGTATAAAGTGGTCAGGATTGGCAGCTCACTAAATTCTCTTTGTACTTGTCTTCAATTCTTGGTTCTCTGGGAAGTTGTTTTTTTTGCATGCCATCTTCCTTGGTTCTTCCAGGGACTTCTTTGATTGTCTCTTTTCATCCTTATTTTTTCTTATTTTTAACACTTCCCTACACATACTAAAGCTCAAAGCAACTGCAAGAAATATTGATTAAAACACACAAATCTTAATTCAAATAAGGAAATCATCAACTTTATTCAAAGAAATAAATAAAGAAAATAATTGAAGATGCTCATGCATCACTGGGCTCTTGCTTTCGACAACTTTGGGTCGGGTTCTTCAAGGTTAGGAAAGCAGCTCGCGATGAGTTCCAAGTCCGTGGGTGCAACTTCAAGGATTCAGTAACACATCAACAATTTCATATTTGAAAACTTTAGGAAAAAATTGGGCAACCCAATAGAGGAAAAAGCGGCTATGTAAGAAAGGCTCAGGGAGTAGAGAGATGGCAAGTCGGAGGAACCAATTTAGGTGATAAAAGCGTTGAGGCCGTCGATGAAAAAGCTCCGAGAGAGGTAGATGGTTGTGAGGTTTGTAAGATCCCACATCGGTTGGGGAGGGGAACGAAGCATGCCTTATAAGGGTGTGAATACCTCTCTCTGACATGACGCGTTTTGACAAGTGAGTGTGGGGGGCTTCGGCTATCATCCCTATCGTCAAAGGCAAAACTGTGAGGCCTTGTGTGCCAAAGCGGACAATATCGTGCTAGCAGGTAGTCTAGGTTGTTACAGATGATATTAGAGTTGGAGCCCAGATCGATGTGCCAACGAGGGCGCTGGGATCTCTTAGGGGGGGTGGATTGTAAGATCCCACATCGGTTGGGGAGGAGAGCCAGAACCTGGATCGATGTGCCAACGAGGGCACTGGGCTCCCTTAGGGGGGTGGATTGTAAGATCCCACATCAGTTGGGGAGGGGAACGAAGCATGCCTTATAAGGGTGTGAATACATCTCCCTAGCATGACGCGTTTTGACGAGTGAGTGTGGGGCTTCGGCTACCATCCCTATCGTCAAAGGTAAAACCGTGAGGCTTTGTGTGCCAAAGCGGACAATATCGTGCTAGCGGGTGGTCTAGACTGTTACAAGGTTAATGGATGTGAACCTAGGGAAGCGGCCGAGGAGGGCGGGAGGAGAGGGAGGAAGGGGTCGGTGATGGTGACGGTGAGCGAAGTGCAGAGGTGGTTGGTTAGGGAGAGGAAATTTCGGAAAACGAGGGATAAGGTTTCGTGATAGAGAAGGTGACTACGGTTTTTGAACATTAATTCCCAACATTCAAGAGTAGCACGATCTGTATGGCAATGAGATTCATAAATGACAGTGAGTGGTGGCAGTGGAGAGGGAGAGAGGAGGCAGTAGTAATCAGGAAAGATGTTAGTGGTGGTGAGGATTGTGAAAATTTGGGGAAAAAATAAAAAGAAAATAATTTAAAAATTTTATTAAAAAGTCAACAAAAAAATTAGAATTTATTTATTTTTGTCACACGGATCCATCTTTCATGGCTACAAGGTTAGTTTAATTTCCTTTTTTGATAAGTACTTTTGTCAACGTTCGCAAAGTTCATGGGTACAAATGGTTGTTTATTCAAATCAAAGATTATAATTCATCTCATTATTTTTAAACTATCTCATTATGTTACGTAAGAGTGATCATTATATCAAAGAACATTGCTATCATCAATTCATCATATGATTTATTATGTGTAGCACACTATAATATTTTGGTCCAAGATTCCAATCAAAACTTTAGGATTTATTTTGACATGTATTTCCACAAACAAAATGCAGATGTGATATTCTCATTGAATAGCATAGACGATTTCTCGATAAAATCTACTTCAATTCAAGCATTCACTTTGGAATATATAGAGGTAGCCACCGAAAAGTATAAAATTTTGATAGGTGAAGGAGGCTTTGGTTCTGTCTACCATGACACCCTAGAAATTGGTCATGTTGTGGCTGTGAAGGCACTCGAGAATTTGATAATGAGGTGCACAACTTTTGTTTCAAATTTAATTGCTATATCAAAGTTCCAATAGCATTGATTCAATGATGTATAATAAAGTGACAGTGATGAAATTTGGCTACTAGCCAATGATTTCTATCCAAAATAAAATTTGGCTACACCCAATGAAACAATGGAAAAAATTGAAGCTGCTGCAACAAATATGAGGTTTTTCCCGTTGAGTTGTTATTGAGATTGTGAATGTTTTGAAGTCAGTCTCTGCTGTATGACAATGATGTAATCAAATTTTCTTTATGAATTAATTATAGAAATTCTTTAAAACACATGGCTTATGATTGCAAGGACCATAGTTATATTTAAGCTTTTTGAGAATAATGAATCATTTTCTTTATATTTGAAGTCCACATATGTTTGTGTGTGTTTAAAGTTCACATGTATTTACATGCATATGTATAGAAGTCTCTGTCATTTTGTTTTTGGTATCTGTGTTAGTGTTGTGCTAGATGGATGGTAACCGATAGCCCTGTAATTATGAGTTTCCACCCATTAAAGTCCAAAATGTTTAAGAAACAGTAGCTTGTTTGGAATGCTATGGAATGGAGATGGTTAGAGATGATGAGAAAGCCATAAAAGGGTTGGTCAGAAACAGTCTCTGTGTGAAACTGTTGATGATTATTGCCCATCTTTTTCAATCATAATCATGTATGAGGATTTTTTCTATTTGATAATAATAAAGCCACGCTTTTAAAGCGTCGCAATAGATTTACATCTAAGCACACAAATAAAAAAGCATAACCATATCTTTAACTATTGACATGCTTTAAAAATGTGGTTATATGTTTCCTTTTTTGGTATGTTTTAAAAATATACTTATAGGGTTATACATACGGCTACGCTTTAAACGTGATAATAGATAAAAACGTGACAAAAATTAAAACGTGTCAATAAATTGCCAAAAACATGACAATAAAACAACCGCTACGTTTGCAGATGTGACTCTTTTAAAAATGTGTCGATAGTTCAAAAAATATGACAAAAAAGTTATCACTATACTTTTTTATATTTTTCGACACGCTTTAAAAACATGGTAAAAAGCTGATTTTTTTGTAATGTCTCTACCTACAAAACTTATCCCATTTATAATTACATCAAAGAATTTTTTTTTCAATAAAAATACTAATATTTTTTTATATAAAAAATAGCCTAAAAGGACCTTTAAAAGTTTTAAATTGCATAATTGGTCATATTTGTAGGTTAAACGTACGTGTAGGACTCACCTAAACGCTGCACCTATGTGGCTATAAGATTCACCGCCTAACCCCTAAATATGAGACTGCTGAAAGCAATAGGATAGGGATAAAGATGTACTACGCCTCGCAATTATTGATCCTTTGATTAAAATGATCGAATTATATTTATTTTTAATGTTTAATGTAATAAAGGTTGCGTTTTATTTAATTATTTTATTGGAGGGAATCGTAATTTGAGGAAGGTGACACGGATGAAGTTGCATCATGCATTCATGCAAGATAGCAATATAGCATAAAGGAGCAAAGGTGAAATAACATCAACAGTGAAATTGGACATTCACTCTTTCAATTGTTCTTGCAGTATAGTTGACAGCAAAAAATTAGGCGTACTTTCTTTTTTCAAAATTAATTGTTACTTGAAGTTGAGAAAATCTGACGTAAATTAATAATTAAGGATTTATTGTTAGTCAATAAATTAATGTATACATAAAACGAAATTCAAACTTCTAATATTTGTTTAAACGGATTAATGCTTTAACTATTAGACCAATCCAACTTGATTTATGAAATGAAAGTTAAACATTATTATTTGCATGCATTTTCTACGCTTTATATACAAAAATTGTATCGATGCACTAAAAATCATTTCAGGTCCGATTTAAGAGGTGACTATAGATTTTTTAAAGTCACAATTTAAAATTATGATTATAAATTTTTTTGGGTTACAATTTTTAAAAAATTATGAATATAATATAGATAATTTTAAGTCGCAGTTTTTAAATGTGACATAAAAAAATCTAAAACTAAAAATAATTCTATTTTAAAAAAATTATTATTCAAAATCGTGACTTTTAATATCCATTGTTAGGTTTATTTAAAGTTCTGTGACAAATTATTTTCTAAAGCAAAGGTTCAAAATCGTGATTATAGAGAAAAAATCATTATCTATATATAGTCATAGTTTTTGAATGTGACATGAAAAATCATGGTTTAAAACAAAAAAATATTATAGTAAATTTAACATTTTATAAGCATTTTATTATAACAATGTTTTGTTTGATAATTAATAAAACTGTAAGAGAACTGCCTATTACATTTAAATACTATTCGTATAATTTTAATATGATTTAACTTTTAGGCATGATATTATTCGATAATTTTACAGAGTCAAGCTAGCTAATGAACAATAGAGATTTAAGAAAGTGCCAAATGATTCTAAATAATAACCCACTGTCATAATTATCTAGCATGTTTTTCACATTTTTATTGGTTGATAATAAGACACTTTTTACCTTGTCAATATGCATAGATTTTATCCTTAATTTTTCAACTAATAGAGAGAAAATCATTTTATATCATTATCAGTATATAAAAATTAGTCAAAATAATATATCATGCATTCTTCTAATAATCATGAGCTAATTTGGATTACACTAGTAGCAGATTTTTCATTTTATTGTTTAATAACTTAAAAAAAATTAATATGAAATTAATTTATGGTAACATAATATTAGAGAGTACATTTTAGAAATGATTAAGAATACAGTTTCTAAAATGTTTAAACTCTAATAATAAAACTAAGTCATTCAATTGTATAGAAAAGATTTGATATATAGCCCGCAATTGAATTCTATAAAATTAACATGCTTGGATTGACTAAGTGACTATAATAGGCATGGCCTCGTAGCTTGCTTACTCTTAAAACTCTCAAACTCTGAATTCAAATGTTGAAGATCTGAATTCTCAGAAAAGACAAAACTGGAGATATTGAGTGTGATGTTAATAAATAGTTATATAATGTGTCATGTTCGATCGAGTCATCTAAACGTATTTTTATTGTTTTAGAAATGATGTATCTTTAATTCTTTATGTTTGGATATTTTTCATCAATATCCATCAACGTGAATTCAGATTTTAATTAAATATTCCTTTTCATTAAAAAACTAAAAAAAGCTTGCCTTGACATTATAATTTTTCCGTGGTAAAAATTCAGTTGCAGTCGACTTCACGTGAAGTTGATAGTCGAGAGCTGTTAGATGAAAATTTAATCAAATCATCTAATGAGTCTCAGTTATCAACTTCACATGAAGTCGATTGCACCTGAACTTCTACTTTTTTCCGTTGCCTATACTCTAAAGTAAGATGTTGATTTTAATTTTCCGAATCTGACCTTCACCTATTGTAAATTTGTAACTTATATTACTCAACTTGCAACGAATAGAAATCATGAAGAACTTGTCTTTTTTGGGGGGGAAAAAATTAGGGAAAAAGACAGATAAGTCCTTGACTTTTTAAATTTTTGACAAATATATCCCTGACAAAATTTAAATACAAAAAAGTTTCTGATTTTAACAAACGGAGGACAATTTAGTCCTTCCGTCTATTTGCCTCTCATACATCTAACGGAACTGGCTGACGTGGCTGAAATGGTGTACAGGTGTCCGTTACGGTGCCACGTTGGAAGGGAAAAAAAGTTCGAAGGACAAATAAGTCCTTGACGTCATTTTACAAATAAAGGTCGAAGGACAAATATGTCCTTGAGATTTTTTTTTTCATTATACTTCTATTATGCTTCTATTATGAGAATTTAGTTTATAAAATTAGGCTAATTTTTTTTTTGTATGGAAAAAATATTGGTGTTTTTGTTGAAAATGGGAGAATGTGGTGTAATTATAGATGGGTGGATTTTTTTTGTGGGAAGTCAACACGTGGCATCATTCTGGCCAACACGTGGCGGGCGTGTTGAACACGTGGCAGCATCTTAGCCAACACGTGGGGGCGTGTTGAATAATTTCCACAATACTGTAATACACTTCAAATGTCAATATTCAACCAAAACACCAATTTTCTTTCCATATTAAAAATAATTTCTGATAAAATTATGCTTGTATTTTGAAATCTAGTTAACTTGTTTTATTCTACAATTTAAATTATTTGTATTAAAATTGTAGAAATTGGGCTTGTTATGTTTCTACTCTTTTTCTTAAATTGCATTAGTTTAGTTTTAGTGCATTTGTGTATTATATTAGAATTTGTTAAATTGCATTAGTTCAATTTTCATCATACCAGTGGCATTAGTTAGCATCAGTTCATTTATGCATCAAGTTAGCATTAGTTCATTTGTGCATCATTCATGTATTAAGTTAGCATTAGTGCATTGTGTATTATATTAGAACTAGTATTTTTATGCATAATAACATTACGAGAGATATATATTTTTTTAAATTATAGTTCACTTTGTTCTAACAGTATAAATTATGCATGACACAAAAGATTTATAAAATCAACTACTTTTACAAAAAAGTCGTAAGTTGACAAAAGTTTTTGACTAAGAAGACCAAGATATCTGCAGATAAAAAATTAAATAATAAGATTTTAGTTATTATTTTTTATATGAAAAAAGTCTAATTTTTTATTAGTAATTAATTTTAACATTCGTTATCTAAAATTTAAAATAATTTAATGTGTATAATTTTACATTTAAAATATTTTAATTGTAAAAAAAATATCGAATGACATATTTTGATTTGTCAAATTACTAATATAAAATATAATTATATATAGAGTAAAAATAGTAGAGAGAAATATAAAAATGGAGAGAGGTAGATGAGAGAATTTAGGAAATGAGTTTATTAATTTTGAAAAAAAAAATTCTCAAGGACCTATTTGTCCTTCGAACTTTATTTGTAAAATGACGTCAATGACTTATTTGTCTTTCGAACTTTTTTCCCCTTCCAACGTGGCACCGTAACGGACACCTGGACACCGTTTCAGCCACGTCAGCCAATTCCGTTAGGTGTATGAGAGGCAAATAGACGGAATGACTAAATTGTCCTCCGTTTGTTAAAGTCAGGGACTTTTTATATTTAAATTTTGTCAGGAATGTATTTGTCAAAAGTTTGAAAAGTTAGGGACCTATTTGTCTTTTTTCCAAAAAATTATTGATCATTATATTTGCATTAAAGCCATTTCAAAACGATTTTTTGTTTTATAAAAAAAAACAAAGGTAAGAACTAAGAAGATATGCATAAGGATGTACATACATCCAAATTTTGTTGTAAATATTAGAAGTATTTATATTTTAATAATAAAAATAAAATTATTCAAGTATTTTAAAATTTAAATTTTTATAATTTTGTGAATTATAATATTCATATAAATTAACCGTATGTCTTGAAATGTTGAAAGTTAAATTAAAATATATAAATCAAATAAAAATATAAAAAATCATGTCCTTTATAGTAATTTTATGCTCAAAAGTAATTTTGATAATTGTCATTCAAATAACATTCATTCTATAATATGTTTATAGAAAAATATCCAGCCACAAATTATATTACTATCAATCAAATTTTAATAAAAATTAATTTTGCAAAAGAACATATATACCAACATTCAATGACAAACTCGAAATACGTCTCCAGTTACGAATGAGGAAAAGATTTTAAATATTTTTTATATTTATTATTCTTAAAATCACTAACAAAATTCAGAGAATAAAAACACTAAATAAATTGTATATTTTTCTTTTTTAAAAACAAAAATATTCTTCTTTTATGAGAAGCAATTTTGTTTTAATTATTAAAACCTTATAAAGACTAACTTGCAAATTTTATGAGAGACTAACTTAAGTCATTAAAAGACCAACTTACAAATTTAATTAATTCACTAAAATTTAAAAACCAAAGTAATTCATCTATTATTCTCATCATCAAAGTAATTAGTATCAGCATATTATATTGGAAACAATTGTATGCCATTATGCCACGTCACTATCAATCCAGTTGGCCAAATTTAAAGAAATGGGCCAACTTTGTTTATGTAATGAGACTTAGGTGCCTATGTTAGAGTATAGGCCATAGCCACAGGGGATCCGGGCTAATTGTTTCCAATAAGGCAAATCTATTTATTGGCAATTTGCTAGAGGTAGAGTTAGGGTTAGGACTGTGATCATGACCTATATAGACTCATATAAAGTTTGTGGTTCCGTGTTGTTTATTTGAGGTGGTAAAATTTTCTGATCCACCATTTATATGATTCCATACTCAACTTCATAGGTTGGTCCCCCACCTTGTTGCCAACCCTTTTTTAAAGATCTCAAACCATACATCAATAGCATTTGAATGATTTAGTGATGCTTACCTTAACAGTTAACATGTCACCCAACTTAGCAACATTGCTCGTTGCTAGTCTTTATCCTCATCCACCACAAAAAAAGGAGGAGTGATTTTTTTTTCTTTTTGTTTTCTTTTCTTTCTTTTTTTTTGGTTGATTAAAGATAAAAGAAAACTAACAACATAGATAAAAAAAAATCATATCACATGACAAAGTTTTAATCTAAAGAAATTAGATGAAAAAGTTCATCCGAAAGTTGTAGGTATTCTACATGATGGTCCGCATTCAACAAAGCTTTCTTAGCAATGAAGTCAGCCGCACCATTGACTAATTTGTGGATCAAAGAAATACTAGCTCTCCAGTTCTATGTCAAGATATCTTGGACTTTGCTCACAAAATTATGCTCTTGCATAATATCACCAAGCCTCCTTTTTTACAGCAAAGAGAAAGCTTCTAAGCAATCTATTGCACACAACACTTCCTGGTAATCACAATTTCAAACAAGAAAAGACGTTTCCAAATAGCATGAAGTTCTATTCGAAGAACACTATCAATTTCAATGAAACCACTATAACTCTTCAACCAAACACCCATCAAAATTACGAAGAATACAACCAAAACGAATAGTACCATTTCAACTACAAAGGCTAACATCACAATTAATTTTAACAGCATCAAGAGAGGAAGGATAACTAGCGGGATGACTTAAGGATTGATGCATGGTAAAAATAGTGTGCAACTCCCTAGCTGACCCTTATCAAACTAATCACACTACTAATATTACAAAGTTTATCAGAATTAAAAAGCTCATTATTCCTATCATGCCAAATCCACCAAATAGCTGAGAAGAAAAGAGCGAAATTATCATCTTTGCGGCTATCTTTTAACTAAAAATATAGTCTAAGGTTTGTTGTAGTGAGGCCTAAACCATTCCAAATCACATTAGCCTTGGGATAATCTCTAAGACAATGCAAAATAGTTTCAGGAGTAGTGTTACATCTGTGACATATATTAGAAGTAGCTAAACCACACTTACATCTGAAATCTACTGTAGGAATAACATTGTGAAGATAGAACCATATTAAGAGTTTGTATATTTTCGGGATATGATGCCTCCAAATTCACAACCAATTCTCTCCTTCTACCCGGCTGATCTTTCTTTTAACAATCAACTGTACCCACTATTCCCAAAATAAGATTTTGAGGCCGAGGCACGCCAAATCCAGCCACGATGTTCCCCAACTTGTAGGTCTAGAGTGTAATATTCTAAGTATAGTCTAACCTCCTCAGGAATAAGGGCATAAATCCTATTAAGGGCTCGCCTCTCATCATCATGCAAAATATCCCGAATAGTTAAAAGAGAATTTGAAATGTGAACATAGGAGAGTTTTTTTACAATTGGACCCACAAGTCTTCACTTATCAAACCAAAAAGTTTGATTAGATGAACTAGTACACTAGAAAAAGTCTTCTTTGAGGGTTGCAAAAGCTTTACAGATGCTCTTTCAAATATGAGAAGCATTTCTGGGAGGACAACCGTCAAAATTACCCTTCTTCTGTAGATGCTTCGACCTCATAAGAGCCACCCAAGGCTTATTCAGATAAAGAAATAACTGGTTATGAGTTTTTCAAGTATAAATAAGTTAGCACAAGATAGATTACGAAACCTAGTCCGCTAAACTTCTTAGGAGTAATCACTTTTTGCCAGTTAACAAAGCTGAGGCCCTTACCATCAAAATGTCCCTTCTAAAAAAACTGACACATCATGGAAGATAATTTATCACAAACCAAGATTAAAAAGAAGAAAACATGCATGTGATAGATAGGAAGAGAAGTAGCTACAGAGTTAATTAAGCACAATCTTCTTGCTCTGTTAAGAAGCTTGCCCTTCCAACTTGTTAGTCTTTCTCTAACCATCTCAATCACCCTATAGAAGGATGTCTTGAAAGCTCGAGAATGGTTAAGAGTCACACTAAGATATTTTTCTAAGTTCAGAACAAATCTAACAGAAAAAACATCTTTAAAAACATCCCTCATGTGAGTTGAAATATTTTTAGAACAAAGGACTTTAGACTTTTCAAGATTAAATTTCCCTCTAACACAAGACATAATAAGCCTCATAACTATACTATGAAAGCAAAAAATATTGAGAGTATATTCAAGGAACTTGCAATCTATTCTATCATAAGTTTTTTTAAGATCAATTTTAAAAGAAAAACTAGCTTTAGTAGACTTAGTATGCTTCATAAAGTGGACAAAAACGTCTGACCCAGAACGAAGTTAGAATATTTTCAGGAGTGTCCCAACTTAAAAAAAAGCTGTCGTAAATTAGACTAACAATCTCTATGATAATCTTGTAAATCACATTACACAAGTTGATAGGTCTAAAATCTTTCATAATGATAGGATTGTCCATTTTATAAATAAAAATAATGAGAATTTTTATAATCTTAGGATTTAGCAATTCACCTTAAAAAGAAATCATAATAATCCTCTAGACCTCAACACCTACTATATCCCAATTTTAAAAAGAAATTTGAAAATCATCTTACGCCTTGAAAGAATTCATACTAAAAATTACTAACTTCACTTTTGCAAAGGTAACTGATGTAGTAAGTCTAGTACAAGCCAAAGTGCTCAAAAGAAAAACAAGAAAGTCTCTCAAGCAATTGACAACAACCTCTTTAGTAGAGCCATAAAGATTCTTATAAAAAGAGAGAGCCTTAGTTTAAAGAACTTCTGGATCAGTTGCCCAAAATCTATCACTAACAAAAGGCCCATGTGTAAACTTTTGAAATGATAAATTTTGGAATAATAAAAGTATTTCATACCATCAAATCTAATTAAGTAAATAATATATAAACTACAAATTATCACTCTTACTTCTTTTGGTACATTGGAAAATCAAAATAATATCTAGACACATTTTATGTCCAAGTACATGTGTAAAACGGTTTCTGTCACATAGTGTACCAAAAATAATAGTACATGCTTAGAGCATGCTGTTCCGAAAGGATTAGACTCATTCACGAAATTTGTCACTATATAAAATTTTCACAATGCATAGAGTAAGAATCATAAAAATGCGTAGTGGTAATTACGGTGGAGCTAAGACTTTGGAGTAAGTAGCAAGTCTATTGCAACCATGACTTTCTTATGCCCATAAAATCAAGCTAGAATAAATGTCATTTTATTATTTTTTTTTTTTGTGTCAAAATATTTTAAAATTGACTCAGTATTATCACAATTATTAACTCTTAAAAATATATTAACAAAGGTGATTACATAAACTGTACAATAAGAAAAGTAACAGAAATTAAACAAAAATATTATTTGTACGTTAAAATTAGTCACTAATATATTTATGTATAAATATATGTATGATTTAATTATTTTTATTATTTATTTATATTTTAACATATATTTTATATAACAACTAATTTTAGTGATTGATTTTGGTATACATAACATAATCAGAAATTAAAATATAAAAGATGGAAGATATTATAATCTTCTTTTACACTTCTATATTAAATTCTTTTACCTACGTAAGACTATGTTCTTCGTTACTAAATTAAAAAAATATATATATGAGAATATAGTATTTTTTATGAAATTAAAAATAAAAACAATATCCAATTACTTTTGACATATTAATATTTATCTCAAATATTTAGAAGAAAAATAATAAATTGAGAGAATGCAAATCAAGCTTTCCTGTAAAACTAATATAATTTGGGGATGATAATGACTCCTTTAAAAAAGGTGGAAGGAAGCAGAAGCGCTATCTAGCGAAGAATCTGAAACTGCAGTGAGTTGCAGTAGTGAGTGATTGGTGAGAGATCCAAAAGGGCCCAAATTCCTTTGCAGTGTTGCCAACACATGATAACAATAATAACACCAACAAGGCAACAAAAGTGAACTCTTCCCTCATTAAATTCCCCATCCAAACAAGTGAGAGTTTCAGTGTCAGAAAACAAGAAAACCTGCAGTAACATATCATCCAAAATCTTTTCCACTCAAATCACAGAAAAAGAGGCAAAAGAAGAATCATATATAGAGATTCTCAATCTCTTTCTCTCTCTATAAACAACACCACTCATCAGTGCCTAAAAGATCTTTCTTTTTTCTTTGTTTTTTCAATGAACATGTTAGGCCTCAGAGACCTAGTTTTCATAGCACCAACCCATTCCCTTCACCATCATCACCAACAAGGCCAAACCATAATCTCACAAGACCACCACCATAGCCATGGCCATACCAACAACAACAACAACAACAACGACAATAACAATAACAATAACCTTCCTTTTCCTCCATCATCACTCAGCGTTGGCCTTGGAATCTTCCCCCTCATAACCGCCACACCCTGCATGCCACAAGATAACAATAACAACCTTCACCATGACCAACAACACCTTCTTGTTGGGACCAACACCACCACCACCACCACCACCACCAATAACAGTTACTGGAACCTCAAGATGTGTCCTGAAGTTTCAGAACACGACGGCGGCGGTGGTGATGGAAACAACAACGGAGACGGTGGTGGTGGTAGTATCTACGGCCCTGAATTCAGGGTATGCCAGGATTGTGGCAACAGGGCAAAGAAAGATTGCAGTTACAAGAGGTGCAGGACTTGTTGCAAGGGGCGTGGATACGATTGCAGCACTCACGTGAAGAGCACGTGGGTCCCCGTGTCGCATCGCCGGGCACGTGATATGGCCGTTGTTGCTGCCAGTGATGGTGGTGCTGCTGCTGCTCTTGGGGCTAATAAGAGGCTTAGAGCTTTTGGGTCATCACAAACAACTACAACTACTAATACCTCTCATAGTTCAACTTCTAATGCTACCACAACTAAGAGTTTGGATTCTACCTCTTGTCACCAGGGTGATCATGATTTTCATTTCAGTCAATGTTCTTTTTCGATTTCTGATTCCATTCAAGTAATTAGTCTAAACGGGTTTTATTAGCAGAACCGCTTAAACCAGTTATTTGGATGATTGGGAAATCGATTAAGAACTTTCAAACCGAAACAATTTTGAAATTGAGTAGTATATACTTTTTCTTCTTTACAGAAAAAATTGGTGTTGACAAATTGAATTTAGGTTCTGTAAGAGAAAGAAAAAAGAATGAAAATGTGACTAGTAAATTATACTACAAGTTGTCTATACTAGAATACAGTCCATAACAATTTCATAACACAAAATTTGGAGGTTGAACTCACAAATTAAGAAATGGTTATTTCTCTTGGATTGCAGATGCTGAATTCAAACAATCTTTACCGAGCCACGTTCGCGCGCCGGCGGCGTTTAGGTGCCACAGAGTGTCTGCTATTGGCAATGGCGAAGATGAAATTACATACTTGGCCACTGTCCACATTTGTGGTCATGTGTTCAAAGGGTTTCTTTATGATCAAGGTGCTGATGGCAAGAATGATGAAGTTCCTTGTGTTTCAGTGTTGCAACTTGGAAACAGTGGGAAGAACAACAACAATGGGGAATGTTCCTCTCCAACTCCAATTGGGGTTCCGATCAGTGCCTACCCTGCTTCCGCTTGCTGATATAATCTTGTTCAAATAAAAGGTACCAGAATTCATCAAGGTTTACTCAGACTTAAGATTTATATATTATTCTCCATTGATTGCTACACTGCTAAAAACATTATAGCCAATTATTTGATGAACATCACCAAGAGTTTACATATTCTTATGTAGTTATGTTGTTGGTTCTTGGTTGCTTAGTAAGATTTTTATATTTTCACTATGGGGAGGTTGCTACTTGGAAATAGTGAATCTGAATATTCACCTAGGGATGGCAACCGGGAAGGCGGGGGCAGGGATACCTTCTCTGCTCCAGATTCGCTCCCCATCTCCGTCCCAATTTTCGCTATAGGAGAATATTACCTCCAATCCTCATTCTTTGCGGATTTCCATTTTTTGTGGGTCTCCATTTTCCATCTTCCTATATCGATTATTTATATGAAAGTTCAAATGAAAAATTAAAAAATAAAATCAGAAAACATTATTACAACATTCAAGGAATCCTCTAAATTTTGAAACTTACTTTAGAGAGTAAAATATGATCTATCACCATTTATTTCATAGGTGGAACCAAGTGAAAACATGAGAGAGAAAACATTCAATGGTGAGATTTAACTTTATCCTCTAAAGTGAAAATCTAAAATTTAGAGGATCTAGATCCAGAGTGGTTAGGGATATGGTTGTGACGTTATGAGAGACTAGGATTTGTGAGTTCTAGCCTTTTCGAATAAATGGGGAGTGAGATGACGTAGTGTTAGTGTTATGGAGAAAAAGAAAGACACTTTTAAAATTAGAGTTAGGTTTTTTAATATATATATATATATATATATATATATATAGTATGTGAAATTACTAAAAAATAAATATTAAAAATAAATTATTAAGAATATTTAAGTAAATGTATTAATTCAGGAAATTAGCAAGAATGGAAAGAAGATCTCTGCTTGGATTTTCATGTTTGTCTCGAGAAAATTTTGGTCCATCTCTATTCCCACAAAAAAATTCTTCATCTTAGTCCCTATTTAGGACAGTTCCCACGAAAATCTTTACGTTTCGAAAAATTTTGTCATTTTTATATTCACCAAATTATTTAATAGTGGAGAATTTTTTATTGTGCTAGACTGCTAGGTAATCATAATTACTTTTTTATATATATAACGATAATAATGGTAATAATTAAAGATTATACATAAAAAAAGTATAGATTCCTATTCAGTAGTCTTTATTCAGTCTTTATAAGAAATTGATTAGATTATTATTAAATAATTTTTAATTATCAATTTTATATAAAGATTAAATTAATATTTTTAAAATTAATTTTCACCAGAAAAGAAAACTAAAACTGAATAGTTTTGAACTTTTGATTTTTTATAAAGTTCATGCTAAATGCATTTAATAATACACAAACTTTTTTTACTAGTAATAAGCAAATAAAAATTCTTAATTGCTTTTAGCTTTTAACTTTTCCATTGATTAATTGTTTAACATATTATTATACTATTAGTTTTTGGTAATTTTATTGATAATCTATCTAAAGAAAAAAAGACAAAAAAAAAATGTTCATAGCATCACCACAAATAAACACAAAAAATTTCCTAGCTAGATAAATACTACAATACTCTTTTGGTATTGGACCAGGAATAGTAAATGTTATACATAAACTATGCTAATAACTAAGACCTATTCAATACCAAAAAAAAAAAAAAAAAACTATGACCTATTCACATGGGATTTCATAAACTCATGAACAAAACTACAAAAGCATAGAAAATTCTAGTACATCATCATTTGATCATTTCACTATGTGTAGTAGTATTTCCGCCAATTATAATTTAGCTATTGAAAAAGAACTACCTAGGAAATCAATTTAAAATGAAACATAATAAAAGGATCTATGTGGTCACCCCTAATGATATAGCATATATAAATTAAGGGAAGGGTGGAAAACAAAGAGAGTAGTAGTCCACTTTCCAAATAAAAACATCATAGCCTTCATTCTCTTTTGCCATTTCTTTATTTCATATTGAAGATTTAGCATGGGCGAGGGACTCGAGTAAATAATGGGCACTTCATATATAATAATAATAATAAAAAGAAATGTCATTTTCAATCAAAGGAGGAGGGACAACTAGGAAAGATTGCTCCCACTTTGATTGTCCATTAACAAGAGTGTTTGTTACATTTCCACTACCACATTCATTTTATTAATTTATTATAGGTTTGAGTTATATTCATGATTCATGCATTCAATTGATGAGGAAATTCCGTGCCTTACTTATATAGTATTTTGGGACATAGCTAGCTTTGTTTACATATGTCAGATCTAGCACCCCCCATCTTAGTATACTTTTACCTTTTTACACTTTTGCCATTTTCATTGCTATTATTATTAGGTACATGATGTTTATATATATTTATTTAATTTATTAAAAAAAATAAAAGTTAATATTTAATTTAAAAAATATAAAAAATAAATAATTTTTAAATTTAAAATTTATCATAAAAAGACAAGTTGGATAATTTCGACACCAAACTTATAGTTAAATACCAAAGAATTTGCCTTATTATTATTTTTATTCAATTTTCCTCCTACTTTGTTTGGCATTCCTTTATCACCTAAACCTTCTTTCCTATCCACCTCACTCATTACAGTAGTGCTTTTCTTAAGGACATGGGAAGGTTCTTTTACTCCAACTTTATTTCCATTACGTGAATTACTGAAATTCTTTCCTTTTCTTTCTTAAACATCTTACCCTGTTCTGATAAGCAGTGATAAAAAAAACACTATACACAATTTTTATACTATGGTTGGTTTGGTGGGATGTTGTGTATTAGGCTCACCTCATTCATTTCAAGTTGTGCTTATTATCTACTTAGTAATATCACTTCCTATATTATCAGTGACATTGATTAATGTTACTACAAGAATATAATAGAAATATATTCTGAAAGAAAAAGTTTAGGGGACTAACAGATTTTGTGGTTTTTAGCTATCAATTAGTCATTAATGATATTTTTAATAGTGTGAGATTGCATCTAATGGTGTAGAATCATTCAATTTTCCTTTGATTGTTAAGTGCTGGCCAGAATTTAACAAAAGTACTGGCCCTAACACTCTTCTATTTGAAATTAAGAATAAAATTGAAAGTAAACGTAAAACGTAAAAAATTTTGTTTGTTGAGGAGCAGCAACAGGTAGACATTCTAATAATTGTGGATGACAGGGGATGGATCAATCTCATGATGACGATGATGAGCTTCTGAAGACAGTTCATTCTACAGTTTTGCAGGGGAAAACGGACGGCATAAAAATGTGCTAACTGCTAAGTTGCCTTTTACTTTTGTTATTTTGTAAAATTTCTCTTATATATGTAGCATGTTTATATTTTGCATATAAAAATCACAGGGACCTAGTTTCATCGTTTTTGGTTACATGGACCTAGCTAGTTCCATTCTATTGCATCAGAATAGAGACATTATTATTGATGTTGCTTAAGTTTACATTCAGTATTTTTATTTTATCTATGTTGCATAGATACACGGGTACTATAACTTAATCCATATGAAAATAGGTATGTGATACAATTTTTTGGAAAAAGTTGTTGTAAATTTTATAATTTCTTTTTAAAAGTACGTTATAATTTTCTTTTAACAAAATTTTTGTGGGTCAAATTCAACAGCAGTATAGTAAATATTAATAAATGAGTAAGGCTAACTCATACAACACTTCTCTTGAATGTACTTCTTATGCATGGAAATATTGCCAATGAATTATAGCTCAAATGTCATAGTCTTCCCATTCTCATCTAAGAGGTCGTCGGAGATTGTAACAGAAAAACATAATTCCACCACAACCTCATCTTTTTTATATTTTTATTCAGCCTTAGACATAAGGTTAACATGGGAAAAAAAGGTTAACAAAAAAGAATAATTTGGAATGTTGTTACTGACCCCCTTTTTGTTGATTCATTTACAATTGGAGATAAGGCAAAATTAACTCTGAACAACATTGATCTAATCTAAAACATACATACTAGGATCAAAATGAAATCACAAAGTGTAAGAGGAATGGGGGGTGTATTGAAGATGGAAAGGGAAAAATCAAGAAATTAAAGTTGAGAAATGTGTTATATTCTGTATTTAACAAAACACCCTCCAACTAGTGTGTAGAAATCAGTGTTGCCGGTTAGTGCTGGTCATATTTTGAAATCTAAACCTTGTCCTCTACAAAAACTCTGAAGAGGAAATCGCGAAACCGTCTAGAGTATAGCCTTGGATCGACGGCGGAGATGGAGGTGGGATCGTACTGGAAGGATTTGTAAGCGTGCTCGATCTTTTTACTTAGGTCATAGTCTTGTAATATGTCTATAATACCAAAGAAAATGATGATGTCATATAACTCCCCTGTTGGTTCTCCAACCAGCTGAGGAGTTTCACTAACGCTACTTCTTCGCATTGTAGATTCAGCTCGTGCTGGCATGCTTATTCCTAAGTGAATCCACCTAATACAACACAAGTAATGCAAATATTTTCAGACAAGGTAACAATTTTGATAGCAAAATCTTGCCTATGGCTTTAGTATCAATAACAAGGGTGAACAAAATTTTAAGTATAAAAAATTAAGAGCAAATGTCCTTTCCAGCCTCTGATTGAAAATTTCTGATCAATCTTTAACCAATCCAATAATTGGTCTAAGTGGCTCTTGTTATTGGACTAAGCAGCCCTGATGTATCGGTAGTTCACCAGTTACTTGAATTGTTAAGGACCAATTAGAAATTTTCGAATGGTAAAAGAGCAATTTGTTCTTCAAACAAATGATCAAGAATTGAAAAGGACATAAATGCGCAAAAATGCAGAAATTAAACTTTTATCCAAGTTAAAATTAGATTGTATTATAAAATTTAGAGTAAAGTGACAATTAGGTCCCTAAAGATTTCGATTTCGAACTAATTAGTCCTTAAAAAAAATATCAATATGATTTTTTAGGAGAGCAAACTGGAGACACATGATGTCTTTCTCTCAATTTATCAATTAAAACTTAAGAGCAATGCTAGGGGTCAGTAATTTTTGTGATTGTTAGCCATCAATTAGCCATCAATGATGATTTGATGGTGTGAGATTGGTGTGAGATTTCATCCAATGGCTCACCTTTCTCTGCTGGTTACATGCTGGCCAAAATTCAATAAAACTGCTGGCCCCCTAGACTTTTCCAAAACTTAATGGTGATGCTTATGTATACTGTTAATTACTATGATGTATCAATTTATACAAGATAGTCATATAAATAACAACTTTTGGAGCGAAACTTCACTTGTTTTTATATAATTTGTGATAAACAGAGAGCAGTTAATAAAGAGTATATGAAAATTCAAAAGATAATAAATGTTTCACTGTCCAACTAAATTGTTTTCATGCTCATGGTACAGTAACAAGACATGCACCACTGTAAATAATAAAATACATTGATAATTTCATTTCGTTTGGTACTATTTATTGACAGAAGGACATACATGTCCACCAGTTACTAATTTAGAAGACTTAATTGATACTTTTTTTTTCTTCAAAGACTAATTAGTCCAAAATCAATATCTTCAAAAATCTAATTGTCACTGTACTCTAATATTTATATTGAATCAGTAAAACAGTAAATGCAAACTAATATTGTAGTTACCGATTAGGATCTGTTGCAAGGGGATCGACGTCGACTCCAAAAAGGCGAAGGGCTCCATCATCGAAATTATTACCACTCCCTACAACACAGCTTGATGTATTTAGGAATCATTCAAGTTCAAAATAACTTAAGAAAATCCATGCAAGACAAGGCATAACCAGTTGGGGTTCGAGTTCCTGAACTGCGGCCAGAAGAAGGTGTAACATTTTCACCACACGATATTCCCCGAAAGTGAAGACCAACCAACAAGCTATAATCCATAATCCTCTCCTGCTCAAGAAAGTCACAGTCCCTATCCACTTGCCTGCGTTCAAAACTTCTATCAAATCTATAACCTTACTTTACTCTCATAGCATCAAACTTTATAAAATGTATATTAAATCTATTTACATCGACTGTGTATATAAATTACTGATAATGTTACAGAACCAATACAATTTATTGTTTTTGACTAGGAATATTTAAAAGTATTAGTTAAAAATATATAAAAATGTTTAATAAGACTAATATAAATTAAAATTATTAGTTCTTAAACTTTTCACATAAATTAGGATGGGTTTGTTTTAGCTTTTTCAAATAAAAATCAGTTTTGACATATATAAATAAAATAAAATAATTTAGAAAAATAATTTTCACCTTTTTTTTAAAGATATAATTGAGTATCGTCCATTTAAAATAAATATTTCAATTCAAAAGTACTATTTGCATCCAAAATCAGTTATTTTATATTTATGTATAAATATATATAATTTAATTTCTTTTTAACATATATTTTATATTTTAATATATATTTTATACTGATAATAAATTTTAGTATATATTTATAATTGATTTTAATATCTAAATAAATTATAGTATATTTATATATAAATACATATGTCATATATTTATATTGGTGAATTATATAATTAATATTTAGTATCCACTTAACATAATTATACGAGGTACCCATGCAACTAACGCAGAGTGAGAAATACCTGCAAAATTCTTGAAACCAAGCCTTCCGCAATCGAAATATATAATTTAGATCAAGGTCCTTGAGTGTTACGGTAGGATCTACTTCAGATTCAGGCTTATCAGTTGTTCGACCAAAGGTTGAACCTTTTAAGTCAAAGCGCCTATGGATGGGGTACTGTGAACAGAATAGATTTCCCATAATGACAAATCGAACCTGAAATTTATACTACATAATCAATATACTTTTCTCTCTAGTGATTATTCCAAGAATTTAATTTGACGCATTGTTAGCCTAAAACAATTTTATAAATAACAACTTTTTATATTGATGGTGTGAATAATAATTATTTAAAAAATAAATGTAATTTGATGAATATATATAAATATTTTATATTATTAGTGTATCAAAATTAAACTTTTATTTTAATGTAAAAAGATTTTACACACCTTGGCATTACCTTTTTTTGAGCTGTTCCCGTTAATCTAACACAATGGAGGCCGAAAAACTTGGTGACTAAAGTGTTCTCAAAAGCCCTAACATGTTTGTAGTAACCAGGCAACATTCTAAGAAAAACCTACATTCATGTTATGAATTCATCATTCACTAGAAAAATAACATCAATAACAAAGCAATATTTGAAGACTATTGCATCAAAGGCAATATTTGAAGACTAGTTTAGATTGACTTTTTTTAGTGAAAACAGTATTTTTTTTAAATAAAGTATTTTTATTTAATTTAAAATTTATTTAGATATGTCTTTAAAAAAAAGTACTTTATTTAAAAAAGATAAAAATAAAAGATGTTTTTAATACTTAAATTTTTTTTAAAAAAATCTATTCAAATGTGAAATAATTTTTGTCAGTTGAATTTTTTTTTTAAAAATAAAAAAATAAGTACTCTTTTTAAAAGCCAATCTAAACTAACTCATGGTGTCTATTTTCTACTGTATCATTTTAGTTGTCTAATTTTAAACAATAATAGAAAAATATTAAAGTTATACACAACGATGATGTAATGAATAAAATGTCCTTAGCATAAATAGTAGTAGCATTAGAAGATCATTTAATAGGATTGAGAAAATGTACTGCAAAATGAGTTATATCGAATAAGAGTATAAGTGGTAAAATGACAAATAATGTTACCTAAAGTTCCTAAATAGACCATTTTTAGTGGAAAAGTAAATATTTAAAAGTAATGTTAGAGAGATGATAACTTAAAATTATCTTATTTAATTTAATATTTACAATTTTATGTATAATATCTAAAATTACATATTTATTATTTTAGAGTTAATTAATGAATATAAAATAAAATAATTTTAGACTGATTTAAATTGATTTTTATTGTCTCTCAAATAATTTTTTTTTATATTTACAAGGGTTTAAGTAAACATGTGATTTTAAGGTTATTAGTTAAAATTTTTTTTATATAAAACATAAAATTTAAACTTTTAATATATTTATTATTCTAAATGTATTCTTAAACACACGTTAGTTAAATCCAATTTAGAATTGGACATTTAATTGATACTTATAGAAATAGTAATTACATATATATTTATTTGATAATGATAATTAGTGGATATTTAATTGCTGATTGTCAATCCAAGATAATTTGCTCATTCTAGCTTAACTAAAAGGGAACTCACTTTACATTCTGCTTTCTTCATGGTCTTGATCATGTATCGGTCATCATGGGTTAAATAAAAAAAGCTACCACTTTTTCCTGGCGATGAGAGTTCCCGAAGGGCATCATTCCCACATAACGATAACATATAATCAGCTGGATCAACTTTAAACAATTTTCTTAGAGCCCTGCAAATTTTAAATATGCAATAAACTATGAGCTATCATGATCGATGAATTGAACAAACAAATAATATTTATTTAACACAATAAAAAAATTTCGAAAATGTTTAATAATTAAAATAAATTAGCCAAAAATCGTCAAAACTTACGTTATTTAGTATTAATTAATTGTTATAATAATTAATTGTTGGAAGGATATAATTTGCAAGAACACACTTAACAAGGTGTTACAATCTGATGTGATCATGGTTCACATAACTAACATAATTTTTTTTTTAAGAAAAACGTAAGGACAGTCAAATACAGATTTATGGTATCCTTGAAAATCTCACCTAAACACTACCGGACAATAGTCTTTCCATTTAAACTCGCAAGATGAATGAGGTGGTGTGTATTTGGACCCTTCTGATGGAAACTTAGTCCATACTTTTTCTTTGGGATCAAATGCAGAGGATTTTAGATCAAGAGATGTACTAGGAGCAGGTCTTCCAACAGCATGTCTGTGCTATGGCACAAGAAATTAATAACCACACAGTTAAAATTAGAATCATGTAAAGGAACAGATATTTTTCCATAATAAAATATGCTGATGCATATTTGCTAGTAGTGTGAGATGGATAGAAATGTTTTGGTAACGTTTACTGCTAAAAAGATCCAATTTTTGAAGAAAAAGGCATGATCAGTACCTGATACCTAGTTGCAAATTTAGCATGAGTTCATAATTCTTATGACCTTTAGATATAGTCTCTCCTTGGCGTTTAGGGGGCTTAAGCCTGAAATTGGGAGCTCTTGGAAGCAAAGGATCAACAAGAGGACTTCCCAAACTACTTCCATCATAAGAGTAAGAAGAACCATCTTCAGAGCTATAATTACTAAGCCTTCCGTCCACGGACTTCCACCTCGGCCGCTCGCACGCGTCGCTCTTCTTAAACGTTGGTTCCTCCTCCTCCTCCAAGCCGGCCGGATTCAAGGTTTTGTGCGAAGGGTAAATAGCGACCTTCTCGCAGGGCCACAACCTGCATTCATCCAAATCAACTGAATAAAGCTCTTGAGGATCCCATTCCAAGTTTCCAGCACAAGATCCTGATGGATAATAAGTCCCACTCTGTTCCTTTGGATCCTTACTCCAAACCCCAACATAGAAGCTTCCATCGCCCCAGCGGAAGGTTCCGTTCCCTTTGGGCAAGCCCTCTTCCCAACAACCATCATACCTATTCCCATTGCTCCACATCATTGTTCCATTCCCTGAGAACAAACCATGCCTCCATTGACCAATGTAATGGTTCCCATTCTTCCATTGATACCTACCATGACCACTTTGCGTCCCTTTCCTCCATTCTCCATCATAGAAATCCCCATTGGGAAAACTTTGAGTCCCATTTCCATGTCTCAAATCCATTACCCAACAACCCTTATAAGTATCCCCAGATGAACCAATATAAGTACCCTTACCATCCATATGACCATCTTTGAAATCACCCTCATAGGTTGCACCACTAGGCCAACTAAACCTACCCTTACCCATGGTTTTACCCTTTTGCCATTCCCCAACATACATGCACCCATCTGTCCATAGGTACTTACCTTGCCCATGGGGGAGGTTATCAAGGCAATTTCCAGTGTAGAAGTCGCCATTCGACAGGATTTTCTCAACATGGCTTCCAGATTCTTCTCCTCCTCTTTTCATTGTCCCGATTCCGAATCCGAACCCGAACCCTCTGTCATGGCTTGAATTCAAATCATCATCGTCATCATCAACATGGGCAACAGACATTGGTGTGAAAATGCTCTTTGCCCTTCTTTTTGGACCAGCTGATTTTCTAACTGCTGCTTCCCAAGCCTTTACAATTTGGTTTTGCTCTTTGTTCATTCTTCTCGTGACGCATAAACTTTTTTAACCTTCTCTTTACGTTCACATTGATTTTTCCTATTCTTCTTAACCTTCTTTACCACCCACCATTGCAACTGCATTGCCACCATCAAGATAGAATATGAAAAAATGAGAATATTTTTCAAGGAGAAATGTTTATAGAGACAAGAGTTTCAAAATGCATCTTGAGTTTCTGCTATAGTAAAATCAAAGGAACAATTATCTTTTTTCCTTATAGCCCAGAATTTGGCTCCTTATTCGGTTATGGTAATAGGTTGTTTTCAGATTTTGAAAGAAAAGAAAGTAGATCCTGTTAGAATGGTAGTGCAAAAGAGGTTGGTTGGAATCACTAACTGACTTTTGTCTTTTCTTTTCTTTTTATTTTTTATTTTTTATTTTTATTTTTATTTTTTAAGTTGCATTTTATTTTCTTTATTTTATTCTTTTTTCCCTTAATTTTTTTCTTTTGGACGGAAGATAGTTGACTGTTTTTTGTTTATTTACTTTTTTCAGATTGTGTAGATTGAAAAGACGTCAGACATCATTCTATTGATTCCGAATTTGGCTCCTAAAAATAATAGTAGACTTTAAAATAGACGAATGAGCGGATTAGAGAGGTTGTCAATGCCAATTTTAGCAACATGGTCCTAAATTTAGTTGATTTATTAAATTCTTCCCTTCACATGTTTAATTTTTTTTGTAGGAAAAGAAAATTCTGTTTATATTTTTTTGTGAATTCTTGTAAATTGGAGAGAGGGGGATTAATTCAATTAAGAGTGTAATGAATTTTTTTTTTATTTGGTGGTTGTGTGAATTGAGTGTATTATTTATCTTGAGTTTATTGACAATATAATCGTTCAATCACATTTTCTTTAGATGATAATTATTTATGCAGTTAATGTGAAAAATAATTTATTAAATATAAGTATAAAATTATTTTATATTGATAGTATATTAAAATTAAATTTTTATTATTTTATTAGAAAAAAGTTTGAGTAAAATAACAAATAAATTTTTAATAATTTATATTTTAAATATATTAGTCTTCAGGGACGGATGCATTATATAATTTGTGGGGGCAAGTGCCCACTAACATTTTGAAAAAGTATGCCAAAATATATGTATAATATATATATATATATATATATATATATATATATATATATATATATATATGTCCCATTAAAAAATTATACTTGCCCCCACATTAAAAAAAAATTACCTATTAACTTTTGTTTTAAAATATTTTAAGAATTTTGTTAACATATGTCATAAGAGTCAATTTTAAAAATACCATAAAAAATGTTTGACAAAAAATTATTGATTTCTTTTATTTTCAATATATTAATTATATTAAAAATTTAAAAACATTTTATTATTATACTCTAAACATGATCTCTTAAGATATAAGTTAGTTAACTCTTTTTATATATATAATTTTTAGAATTGAATTTTGATATATTATTAATATAAAATAAATTTACACGAGTATCTAATTACGTAATGTCATATCATAAAAAAATATTTTTTATATTAATCGTGTAAATGATTATCTAAAAGAACATACGTAATTAAACAATCATATAAAATATTTTTATATCGTCAGTACATCAAAATTAAACTCTAATTTTTATCTAAAAGTATAAAATAAAAATATTCATTAAATCAATTTAATAAAAATAAAACATTACTAGCAATAGCATTATAAATTAAGAATTTATTTAATTAAAATTTATATCCTTAAATTTTTTAACTCAAAATTTATTATTATTATTATTATTATATTATGTAGTTAATTTATAAAAAATTGAATTAATAACTACGTTATTAGTTATTAATATATCAATATTGATAATTAATAAATAAAAAATTATTTAATATTTTTATGTTATTTATTTTATATGTTTTGATATGTTTATACGATTTTTTTGTTATTATATATATATATATATATATATATATTTGCCCCCACAACCTAAAATTTCTGTATCCGTTACTATTAGTCTCTATAGAAAAAAAATACTAGTAAAGTCTTTCATTATAACAAATATGGACAAGTTAATTTAAATTAAGATTTTCTATCCTAATTATAGGAGCTAATTTGAAGGTAGTATGTCCACATTTACTATCTTGGAGGACTTTATTAATACTTTTTTTCCTTAAGAGATTAATTTGTTCAAAGTGTAAATTCTTATTTGTCACTTTATTCAAATTTTTTTCTAATAAAATAATAAAATTTTAATTTTAATATACTACTAATATAAAAAATTATAGAGTTATTATGAGACTTTTTTACTCAATTACTATTAATTTTAGAATTAATTACTTAAATACCACACTCTTTTAAATCATATGATTTATTTTTATACAATAATAAACTATTTCATTTTATAGAAATTTTTATGTTTCTTAAAGTGTTTCTCAAAGATGGTTTTGTACTATTTTGGTTTGGCTAATTATTTTTTAAGGTTGAACTCCCTACCAAATAATATACATATTTGTGATGAAAACCTATTTCAGGTTTATAATGGATTTTAAAGTTTTGTACTCATAATAATTGTACTCTTGATTTTTAAAATTTATTAAAAAATTAATTTATTTGGATATCCAAATATACTTTCATCATATTCAAGGGATTTTGTTCTCTTTTCTTAGTCATTTATACTCGTGCATATGCTTGGCATTTCACTGAGGCATTTGAAGCTTTATCCGATTTGCCAAAGTTGACACAAATGGCAACATTTCTTTGGGTTTCTTTTCTTTCTTTTCTTTTTTTTTTAATTTAATAAAAATTAAATTTTAAATTTTTAGACCATAAAAATGTTGATATTATATTATAAAATTACTTTTAGAAAAATATATATTTTTAATAAAATAGTTTATTCTCTCTTAAATGATCGGTCGAATTCATACTAAAATTTAAGTAACTTTTTAATATATTCTAAATTATCTACCAACAAAAATATAACTTTAGCAGTCAAAATTAATTAATCTCCTTTTCATTCTTATACAGTTATACCTGTTTTGTTTCCACAGCTTTGAGTAGTTTAATTTGTCACTTTTACTTTTGGGCGCATCTTTGAATTGGTATACAAAAATTGGTGACATTCATTCATGTATTTACTATTTAAAGAAATATTTATGTCTTATTTTATATTAGAGGGAGATTACTTTATTTAATATTTACTATTTAATATTTAATATATACAAACAATAAATTTATGTGTCTTATTTACTATTTAATATTTATTATTTACAAACAATAAATTTATAGATTTGTGTAATCTTTTTAAAAATATTATTTTTACAATATATTATCCATTTTTTGTTGGTACAAACTGATCCAAAATAAGAGAGACAATGTGTATGATTTATCAATCACTTCCTTCCGCGTCCCCATGAAGAATAATAAAAAATCATAAAGAAAACAAAATCACACACACAAAAATATCCTAAACCCAACAACTAAAACACACCAAAAGTAATCCTCATACCAATCAACAAAACTTAAAACACATGACAAAATTTTCCATATTAAAATAACTCCTTGCATACTGTGGCTGCACCCCCTCTTTTTCCGTCAATCCTATCCATTTTGTGCTTCCCTTTGTTATATCCCTCCATTGTCCCTGTTCCTCTTAAATTTTCTTGTTTAATACTTTTTGCACCCACTCCTTCCTTAGCTTTGAGATTGAGACTCACATATCACTTTTTTCATCCCTACTACAATGATTATATCCTCATGCCTCTCTCCATTATTTGATGCCACTAAGCTCTTCCATTGATTAATGTATTGAAACTGCATTTTGAATTTCAAGTGTTGTCCATCAAAAGAATAAGAAATGTAATATAAGGAAAAAATAAGAAATATATAATATGTATTTTCTTTAAAAACAAATAAACGCATTTCCTTGGCAATAAATATCAAAATATATAACTTTGAATACCCTTCTTTTATAATTAATGACAATAAAACATATTTTATTAAAATTATTTTTAGTATTCAAATTATTTAACAATTATTTAAAAATGAAAGAAAAATTTAAAATTTACACGAATCATAACAAAGATTTTTGTATTTTGATAACTGCTTTTTGTTTTTTTTTTATTTTAAATTTTTTGCATATCAACATATATATTTTGACTAAAAATATTTTTAAAAAATTAAAAATTATTTGCATATCAAAATTTAGTTCAATATATACAATTTCGAACCAAAATAGATATAAAGATCAAACCTATCATATTAATGTAACAGGAACAAAATACTATGGAGATATTTCAATATTCATCAAATATCAGCATGAATTTAAATCAGAAAGAATGTATATACACTATTATACACCACCATCTTTAGCTTCTCGTACGATGAGTATGAAAAAAAAGTGCTGAATTAATTTTTTTTTTGTTAGAATGAACTATATTTGTATATACTAAAACTAGAGTATTATGGACTCAACTAATTACTTTTCCAATTGTCGGTGTACTATCCCGCATTAATCTTGAACCTTTTTCATATTTATGTAAGGTGGAGTTTAGTGGCATGCATTTTATGACTTGCTAATTACTATTTAAATTTTAATTCCATTACAATTTTAAAATGAGATGAACACATGCATGTCCAGTGAAAATCTACGTGTGTGAATAAATATATGAAAAATGTTACTTGTACAATAAAATTCAGTCCCGTTTTTAGTTTTTAAATTTAATATTTTATTATTTTAATTTCTTAATTAATTATATTTTTTATTTTTAAGGAATCACTAAATTTATAACTATTTGCAATACATTAATTTTTAAAAATCAAACTATAAAACTCGTAACAACTTTTCGTATACTAATTTAAAAAAAAATTTAAAGTTTTCAAAATCAATTAAATTCACTTCAATTTTTTTATTCAAAGCATTCAAAATTCATGTAAAAAACACATCTAAAATTAAATAAATAACATAAATACATTTAAAATTATGTATTAACACATCTAAATTATTGTCATTGTAATTCTAAATTACATATTGAATACAAAAAAATTAAATTCAAATACACTTTCAAAATTATAAGAATGCACTCTAAATATTTTATCAACACATCCAAAACTCATGTAAAAAAACTTATACATGTACATAAGAACGTAATGAACAATATAAACACATCCAAATTAAGTTAACATTATTTAAAAAAAAAAACACAGACACTTCTAATGTTATACATAAATTTAAAAAAATAGAACTTTTTATTAAGCAGAAGAAAAGGGATAACATATCTTCATGAATGAACTCAATTAAATTTTTTTAGAATTTTGCAAGCAAAACTACCAGAGACGGAAGGAGTGCGACGTGGGGAGGAGACAGGGGAAGCGCGGGAGAAGGAGGCGGTTGTGCACGGCGCGAGGGAGGAGACCAAGGATGGAGAGGAGCCCATCAATGGAGGAGCCGCGGGGTGTGCGCAGGGGAAGTGCGCGTCGCGGGGAGGAGCGCGTCGTCGAAGGAGGAGATCGTCGCAGAGGAGTGCGCAACACTGGAGAAGACGAAAGCGGCCACAGATGAGGAGGGAGAGGCGTTGCAGCTCTGGATTTTTACGGAACAAAGATTTTACTAGTGAATTAAGATGGTTTAAGATTTATTTTAGAATTTTAAATTCGAATTTTTGAATTCTAACTAATTTGATTTTTGGATGTGTATTTAAATCGTAATATATTAATAATTAAATATATTAAATCTAAAACATAAATTTAAAATTTAAATTTAAATCTTAAATTTTAGTTTTATTTAGTTTTTATTTTAAATGTGTATTTAATTTTAAAAAGACACTAAATCTATTTATAATTTTTAGATATATTTGTTTTATTTTTTTTTAATTATTATAATAAAAGATTGAATATTGTATAACTTTTAAAGGATACCTAACTGAATTGTACATATATATAGAGAGAGTTGCACTAATTTTATTATTCTAATTTTTTATAATATGTGTTATTGTTCTTATTAAAAATAATAAATTAAATAAAAAATTAACTATAAATAATAATAAAAGCATAATTATTAAAAAATTAGAAATCAAAATAATAATACAAATAAGATTATTGAAAATATTTAAAAAAATTAAAATATATTATTTTATATATTATTTTTAATTTAATAAATAAATATTAATTTTCTTATAAACAAGTACTTAAAATTGTTAATTTTTATGTTATTTTTAATTTTATAAATAAATATTAATTTTTATTATAATAGTAAAAAATTATAATATACTATAAAAAAATATACTACAAGAAGTATTAAAAAAATTAGTATAGAATTGCCAAACATAAATCTTGTTAGCATAAATTTACTTCTACCCAAAATTAATTTTATAAAGTCAATTTATTTAAACTCTAGTTTGACAAATGTCAATCTAAACACACACTTTAAATCCTCGATTTTTACAAAGAAAAAATAAGCACGAATAAAATCTAGATTGTCATATTTAATTTACAAAATTTGTAAAAGAAGAAGTATAAGAGTTTGTTTGGATGCCATTCTTGAAAAAGATATTTTTTAAATGATATTTTTTTAAAATATCTTTTACAAAAGTAAAAGTAATTATATGTTTGGATATCTCATATAAAAGATCATTTTATCTATCAATTGTGTTTGGATAAAATAAAATAAAAAATTTTTTTGTTTATTTATTATGTAAAAAATATTTTTTTTAAAGAAAAAAAGATCTTTTAAAAAAATATATAAATTATAACTTCTCAAAAAAGATATATTTTTTATGTTTCTATTACTTTTATTCTTACCATTAGAAATTTGTCAAATACACTAAAAAATAAAAAAGATCTATTTTATTAAAAAAATATTTTTATCGATTTAATAGTACCCAAACAAGCACTAAGAGAACAATGCTTGTAATAAACAACCTAAATAATAAGTTAAATTAAAAAAGTTAATTTTAATTTTAAATCAATTAAATTTATTCGTATTTAATGAATTTAAGATGTAGTTTATTATTCACATTATTCATAATTTCTATTGTTTACTTAGTAAAATTATTTGTAAAAAGTTAATATTATTTTATTTTGTCAAATAAAATAGTTATATGATTATAGTTTGAAAGATTAATTAATCAGATACTTACAATATTATTTCACTTAGTTAATTTGCAGATATTCGTAACTATCTACAAGCACAACCACTACAAGGTTTTTGTTTATTTGTGGCAGTTTTTTTTTTTATTTGTGGAGGTTTATAACCCCCACCAAATAGTTTGTGGAGGTTTTTAAAACCCCAAAATTTGAGGTGCCACGAGATCTTTTGTGGAGGTTTTTAAAAACCTCCGCAATCTATTCAGTGGGGGTTTTTCGTGTGTTTGGTGGGGGTTTTATATTAAACTGTTGTGACAGTTTTAAATAACTTTTGTGGTAGTTTAAAACCCCTACAAATTGACTTTTCAATATAACACAAATGAACTATTTTGTGAAATTTTCAAACCTCCACAAACTTTATAGTTATTTATTTTTAATTTCAAATCATTCATTAATCTCATCTCATTTATAAATTCTTAATTAAAAATTTATTTTTTACTATCAATTTAAAAACTAAATTTTTTATAACACAATTTCTCGATATAAAACAATTCTAAATATAAAAAAAAATCTCAACGTCAATTCTAAATATCTCAACTACTGAACTTTCTAAATGCACATTAAGAAAAGGTTCGTTACAAGAAATAATAAAATTTAGTTTAATAATGATGATTATCATCTTAAACAGAGACAAATTTGTTTGTTAATATTGATTATAACACAGCCAAGGAATTACATATTGAAACTAATAAAATAGAACTTGAAAATATGCACTAATCAAGATTGTTCTAACAAATTTTCCAAATATAGATTTACCAAGTATCTTCCAGTGGACAAAACATCAAGCCGTTTCTCGCTTGGTTCGTAATTTCCCTTCTGAAGCTGATAGCGATGTGTTACTGCTGAAATTGTATAACCTTGTCCTTCAATATTTATCAGCACAAATCAAACATGTTATTGGCTATGATAAAAGTTGATGAGGATAAAAAAAGGGAGGTCTATCTTTAAACCAAAACACCATGAAAGCATGAATGCCCTATATTGAATAGCTAAGTTCTTCAATATGCAATTTTTTTCCCTTTTGAGGAAGTAGACAAGATGCTGGAGCAAAACCATGTGTAATATTCTGAGTTATATGACACATTATGATTATGAGTACTAAATGACAAACTGTAATCCTATGAAATCACACACACATAAACGTAAAATACAAAATGACAATCAAAGTGTTTTGGATAAATCAAATTTTCTCAATTACTACATCAATAAAAAAAGGAATCTGATAAGTATAGAAGAAGCTACAAGACTGGAAATTGAATTGTACAAATTACAAATAGATCATTGAAACGTAAAAAATACTATGAGTCTTTGACCAATCAAATTGCATCAAATCACATAAAAGTACATTAATCATAATCATTTAAGCTTAGAAATTAACATATCAAGGGATAGATAGACCTTAAAAATCAGAAACCACCTTTCATCTTTCACAGCAAGCACACCAGCCATAATATCACTATGTCCAGAAATAAATTTGGTAGCTGAGTGCATAACAATATCTGCAAGGGACAATAAAGAGTTAAAGTTTTTCATTTTATCTCATCCAATATATATTTCTACTCAACAAAAATGGAGTAAATATTAGGATAAGAACAGAGTATCAAGTGACCAAAACATAAAATACAAGAAAAGTGGGAGAATATGTTTATTGCCATTGCCTTATAATGCTTATACCGTCAAATAATAGTAATAATAAAAAAAATTAATAAAAATGCTTATACCTACTCCAAGTTCTAATGGCCGAGACAACACAGGTGATATTATACTATTATCCACCAACAACAGAGCACCGTGGGCATGAGCCATCTCAGATATTTTCTGTGATTGAATTAATAAAGGGTAAAAATATCATTATTGTGAGAAGAAACCACCAAAGAATATTCCATAGTCAAAGCCAAAATCATGATTATAAAGGACTTCATAGCTGATAACAGCAAAAAACTTCAGGTAACAACACTAAAAATTCAGAACTTCACATTCAGCATCATACTTGAATATCAGTAGTTTGTAGTCGAGGATTGGTTGGGCTCTCAAGCCACACAAGCTTAGTACGGGGTCCAATAGCAGATGCAACCTCATTAAGATCAGTTGTATTTACCCGTCTGCAAACATAAGAATTCAACTACAATCAGTAATTGGTCTTTTACTTCATGGAACAAACAAACTTGATTGGTTTGTTTCCATAATTAATTACTAGTTATGGAAAAAAATGAACAAGCATAACTGACAAGTTAGACTAACTTGACCACAATGCCATTCTTTGGAATTACTCAGGACAGCAACCTGTCTGTTCCACCGTATAGATCATCTCCAGCAACAATTTTTTCACCTACACTATATTATATTATCAGCGCCAAATATCAAAAAATATAATTTTTGCATTAAAAAGGGGGAAAAAGAACAATCCTTTGAGAATTCATGGCTTTCAGTCCCATAGTGCATTAATCGGTAAGTTTTCCAAATGAATGCAACAAACGAATAATCTAGGGAAAATACCAATAGTGATGACACTGCACTGCATGAGTGAATGCATGCAGAGACTCCAAAGTATGAAACTACTCATATTCTTAAATACTTAGTGATGAATCTAATCTAAATTTCACAACTAAAAATGACGAAAAACCAGATTATAGCACAATGAAGAAAGAAAAGGCACCAGCTTGAACAAGATGAAAAACAGCACTCAGAGCAGCCATTCCACTGGTGAAGCATAGGGCTCTATCCGCCTTATTAAGTTTCGCCAACAAACTGAGAACACAGCAAGCAAGGTAAAACATGGTGAGAAAAGAAAACATTAATGCCGCAATATTGGAGTTCTCCCAGCAACATTCCAAGTTCCAATTGTTACCCTGCAGAAAAAAATGAACCATGCTCAAGATGCATATTTCATTGATTACTGAACTTGAATGTTGATTAAGCAATGCATGATTATCATCACCACATACCTCACTTACTTAGAATTTATGTACTGAGCACGAAGTGTTTCTGATTCCCTCTTCTGTGTCTTGTCTTGTTTCCCTTGCAAGCTGCATCTAAATCACAAATATCAAATCAAAGATTAGGATTAATTTCTATGCAAACCATGACAAGATGCTATCAATTTTTGTAACCAGTAAGAGAATTATTGCCTGATGATAATTGACTTTGGAATATGCATTGGTTCCCTTGAGTTCTAGGTGGATCATCTTGGAGCATTCGAGTTCTTGAATCCTTAACAGAACTTGAAAACAAGAAGAGGAATCAATCAAAGATAAAAAAAAGAAACAAAAAGCAATGAATACAATAATGATTGTAGTAGTAGTTAAACTCCAAATGCATACCATCATCTTCACTCTCAGTTTCGGTTTCAGTTTCAGCATCAACTTCATCTTCACTAAAATCATTGGCCTTAGGCTTAATATTCAGCCATTTTTTCATCACAATGGAAGGTCAAAAGGCCTGCTACAACAAAATAAAAAACCATGAAATATAATCGCATAATTAAGTGTCAAAGAATCATGTTAATTATCAATTTAATTACCTCTGAACAGTTTCCTCTCTTTGCCTTCATATGCATCTTCTCAGGTCAAACACTACTACAACAACACAAAACACAAGCTTCTTAAATTAAATATACAGAAATAGAATCAATCACTGACATTCATTCGGTGCTATATGAATTGACATGTAACATATATATATTTAAATATTAGAGGCAATATATCTGACATTGGATTAATGAAAAGGAAGATTCGTACAAGGAGCAAAGTTAGAAAATGCAACTATATATTGGCAATGAGTAATGCAATAGTCACAGAAGAAAAAAAGAAAATGAGAAAAACAAACACACACAAGCAAAGGGTACAAAAAACAGAACAACAAATGAGATCCAAAAACGCTAGAGATAATAAAGAATAAAGTATATACCAGAGCATTTCAAAAATACTAGAGATAATGAAGTCGGAATAGCTCCTCCTTCGACAATCACGTTCACCACTTCCTCTGCAAGACATAACCACTGAAGGATTTAAACCTAGATACATGCACGAACGAATTTGCCGAAAATCGAAACGAAGGGAGCAACACGCTAGGAGATCGAGGAAGAGGAACGGAGGATTTACCGTTTTTGGCAAGATCGGTGAGCGCGAGTGGCGTGCTTGGCGGCGGCTCGATCTGACTCCTTCCATGAGAAAGTGGAGTTGAGGATGGAAACCTGCTCCTGGACCTCAGTAAGGATGGCATCGCTGGCGTCGCCGGTTACTCTCCCTCTGATCTCAGACGCTACGGCGAGCTTGATGGTGACAATGGCGAAGAGATGAATACGCGGCGGCGAGTAGATCTAGGGTTTCATTCTTCCTCTTCGAATTTTGTTGGATAAGTTCTTGTTTAGAGTTAAATTGGTTTGGGTTTAATCCAGAGTAGGTTAGTAACTGGCTATTGATTTAGAAAATTGGGCTTAAAAATTTAAACTAGTTTTATTTAATGGGAGTTTTAAATTTTGCCACAAATAAAATATATTATGGAGGTTTTTTAAAACCTCCACAAAAAAATTCCCACAAACAAGCATAAATCTTGTAGTGAACAAATCTATATATACAAATAATTGACTCTAAATATTATTTTTATTGGTTTACACTCTTTTTAACTTTAGTGACTAAAGTTATTTGTTTTAATACTAGTATTAAAATTTATTGATATTATAGTTAAATGATAGATTTTGTGAATTAATTGTTACTTTTATTATATCAAATTAAGATATTATTACAATAGTATTAACAAATTTTATATTTTTTTATATTAATTATTTTAAAATTTGAAACTTAATTTTTTATAAAATGTTAATAAAAATATATATTTTAAATTATAATTTTAAATTTTTATCTATCTTAAATTTTTTATCTACGTAAAATTAATTTTACTAATTTAACCAATAATTTATCAATTAAATCAATAAACCAATAAACTCAATCAGTTGAATTACTGATTTGATTCTCACAACTATAACAATTTTAGTGTCTCAACCTTAGATTTGATGTAGGAAACTCTCACATTAAATCCTCGATTTCTACCAAAGAAAAAATTCGCACGAATACACCATCGGTCTTCCATCCTTATTAGTATTACACTTATATAAACAAATGTAAAAGCTGTTTTTTTTTTTATATATATCAATGTGGGTAACAAAGTAAGTCAGTAGATTGTCATATTTAATTTACAAAATTTGTGAAAAGTTAATATTATCTTAGTTTGTCAAATAAAATAGTTATATGATAATAGTTTGAAAGATTTATCGGATACTTACAATATTATTTCACTTAGTCAAATAGGATAAGTTAGTTAATGGTAATCTTTAACGAGGTTAATCAAAGAATAATTCGTTAGTAAATCACATGTTATAAACAAGTAAAAAGATAAAGCCCCTAGTTGACATTTATGAATTTATTATGCAATATGACAAGGTTGAATAAGATGATAAAATTCAAGTTAATAACATTCATCAAATTGTCATGTAACTTGATAAAGTTTGAATAACTTTGTTTTATTTATTTCTGTTATCGTTACTCTTAGCAAACTATATATAGATGATTAAGGTATTTATTACTGTATGACAAATTTTGATATAAAAATTAATGGATAAAAATTAGAGAAAAAATTAAGAAGTCTTTCATATGTGTTGTGTCTTTTTTTGTATGAGTGTAATTTTTATAATATAAAAACATGTTATAGACTTATTTATATTTTAAAAAATTGTCACTTTTATCATTTAATCATATTATTTTTATTATTGTCTAAATTATTTTGTTCAGTTTTATTCCTTTCTCATTTATAAATTTTAGTGGTGATTTTTCGCCCAATAAAATTGTAGGAGAATATATAGGAAAGTAATGATTAATGTTCTTGGAATTTATAAATAAAAAAAATGTTCTTGAAATTTTGTTGAACGTAAAACATTAGTGAATTGAATGCTTTCCAATTTCATTTGTTTTTATAGTTATTAGTTGTTACAACAGTTTTTCGATTCTAATGAGAAGAAAGGGAGTTTTAATACGAATAATAAAATAGAAATAATAACAACAAAACATACATGATATATTTTTTTTATTAGTTTTCTATTTTTACCTATTCTATTATATATATTAAAATATCAAACATTAATTACATAATAATTTTTTTTAACATTGTCATCAAAATTATTGTAGATTATTAGAGTTTTATTACTATTCACCACATACAAAAAAATACTTATTCACTTCCAACACTTTTCGGATCATTCTCTGATTTCTACCTTTGAATAAAAGTAAAATTTTTTGGATTAGCTTTTTTGCATAGACTTTTTAATTGATTTATCTAAATCTGCGCCAAACTTTTTACTCTTGTACTGTTCTTTAGTTGCAATTCTTGAGGAGTCCTACTTGTCATGTATAACAACACCACATGTACTCTGTGTGGATTTGTTATTCTGAATCACAGCAATAGAAGTAGAACGCATGCTGACACAGTAATTAGACAGTTTAGACTTTGTGTCTCAGCGTCAATCGCACTATGGCTACTTCCTCATCACAAGTAACGAACTCCTAAGTAATATTATAGAACTCTGAATACAAACGTCTGATGAATAGGTTGTGACTTTCATCGGATCGAGCCACATCATGGCTACTTCTAATATAGGTGTGCTTGTGCATGACGTTCTTACTCCATTAAGGAAGAACATAGCAGCTCAGTAGATGGATAAAAAATGAAGAAAATTGGATATTAAGTAGATGGATAAACGATGAACAAAAACAATAAAAAAATTGATAATCAAGGAGATTGATAAATGATTCTAATTGTAAGATTGAGTAATTGAAAAATAAAATGATAATAAATTATTCACCAATTTATAATCTTAATATTAAAAAAGATAAAATTAGAGCATCTAAATCAAAATAAAAACTTGTAAATTGAAGATAGAATTTTAAAAATAAGATAAATGTAACAAAATAATAATTTATAAACACACGAGGAGGAAAATTTAGAATAGCGTAACATATAACGCAGTGCACAATTCAATTGATTGGGTAACACAACCAATGGATTGAATTACCCAATCGATTAAATTGTAAAAACCAATATTAATTTGAAGACTTCAATCGATTGGGAACATGAACAATCAATTTAATAAGAAAAAACTCACATTCTAAGCGTAGTTCAATCGATTGTATAATAATTCCAATCGTTTAAATTTCGAGAACCCATATTGCCGTGCAAAATTCAATCGATTGTGTAGCACTTTCAATTGATTGAATTCTGGAAAAACCCATACTGTCGTCCAACATTTAATCGATTGAATTACCAAGAAACACGATTTCACTAGCGTTTATAGATATAACGGATCAAGGATAAAAAACCAATTGATTTGGATTGCCAAAATATTTATGACGCTTAATGGAAGATTGTTATTGTTTTTGTTTTTAATTGGTAAAAAATATGATAGATGAATGATAAAATAATAATTTATAAAATAGAGGATAAATTTTATAATTAAATAATATATATCAAGGATTAATTTGTAATTAAAATTAAATAAAGACTATTTAGCAGCTATTAAAAACCTTGAAAAACATGTTTTGTCCTGGGACCATCATCAAGACATCAACAAACTCAACGTCGATACAGTGACAAATTCATTCAGCAATGAACAAATTTAAGTTAAGTGATTATTTCAGCAAGAGAGTAACAAATTCAAGGTTCAGTGATAAGCATTAACAAATTTCAGCAACACATTCAACTTTCAACAACAAAATCAAAGTGCAGTGATGAATTACAGCAACAAAATTAAAACAAAAAAAGAAAAAATTTGTTGAAACTCACCAAATTGGATTTCGTGAAGGAAGTTGACCGTGAGGAGGAATCTGAAGCCGAGGCTCGAAGCAAGAAGACGAATGATAACCAGACCACTGGGACCTGCAGCCAGCGACGACAAGCGCAGGAAAGGCACACGAGACGGTAACGAGACAAAGAGCGACGACAACTATCCTGGGACCTGCTGCTTCTGTTGCGGCAACGACGATCGCGGGAAAGGCGCTACTAGGTGCGAGAGGGTGATGGTGAAGGAAGTTGATCAACTATACTGACAGTCAAAGCAAGAAGACGACAATGACCACTACCCGAGGGACCAGAGACTGGTTCTGTCTGGTTCTGGCGCCGGCGAAGCAGCATAGGAAGGCAGCGACCGAGCTTGAGATGGTGAAAACACAGAGCACGACGAGCTTGAGTTCGAAATAGTGAGTTCCAAACCGAGAGAGAAGTGAGACACTGAGGACAAGAGTGGCGTGAGAGAGATGAGAGAGCTTGAGGGAGAGAGTGGCGAGGAAGAGACTCCAGAGAAGAGAGATGTTGAGGCTTGAGGGCGGGTGGGTCGTGGCTTGTGGTTTGAAACCGTTATTTTATTTTTAAAAAATTAAGCATGACCCAGTCGGGTCATATAAACCGGCCAGGTCACTAATTTCACTGAAGCTCGTCTGGATCAAATCGATTTTTATCGGATGCATGAACGGTCCAACAAGTGGTTCGGTCTGACCAAGTGACCAGATTTTCGATCGAGTCGAATTTGATAATTATGCATTCAACAATTTGATCTGACTAGCACTAGCGGTAAAGGAATCCTAAATCGAAGAAAAAAGAACCAAAAACTAAAAATTCAAAAAAAATGAAGAAATAAATCGAAGTAACACTAGCAAAATCCTAAATCTTCTTTCTGACTTTTGAGTAGTTTGAATGCATAAGCGCGACAAAGACAAAGGCTAGGCAACGAACACGGCTCAAAGATGGTGGTAGATTGAAAGAAGCTATGGCTTAGCAAACAAAGGGAAGATTCCAAGACGCTAAACTCAAGGAAAAAGCTGCGATTGGTGCGTTGAAAACTTCGAGCACTACGACCAAACGAAGACATAGGTTGAAATTTAATGCTTTCTAGTTTCATGTTAAAAGTGATATCTCTGTTTTCTTGTTTAATTTTGTGATGCTTTCTTCAAATTTCTTGATGTTATTGTTACATAGGACTCTATTCATTATAGGTGTTCAGCGAATTTGAATAAATTTGAGTTATGCCTTAAATTTTGGGATAAAATTAAAATGTCATCCATAATCCAAAATAGGATAAAATTACTGAAATAATTTTAATATTATGGACTAAAATGGAACAATTAAAAAGCCAAAATAAAACCTAACCTAAATATTTGGGACAAAATATACATTTTTTTTTAGGATTTTTTTAACAAAAAGTTCAGCACAATAAGGTAGAACACCTAAAATGTCTAGAACTACAATACAAACACTAAAAAAGAGACTGTAGTTATCTCCGGTATTGCCATTAGCAACTAGACGGAACAAAGTCAACCCACTCTTTGTAGCTCCTAATCAATTTGGTAATAACTTCCGTAACGCCTGCTTCTTGATTCTTGAAAATTCTGGCATTCCTTTCTAGCCACGTATTTCAAATGATTACAAAAAAGCTAATCAGCCACCTGTTATGTTCGTCTTTTCTTATAAAAGCTCCTATCCAACTCTCAAAGTGTTGCTTAATTGTTTCTGAAATAGACCAAAATTTATTATAGGCGTATAACCAAGCACACCACACCTGCCACATGAACTCACTGCCAGTGAATAAGTGAAAATTATTCTCAGTTTCTTTTTTACAAAAAACACAAAACATATTCCTGTGATCAATAATGCCCAATCTAATCAACTTTTCCTTAGTATTGACCCTACCAACTAACACAAATCAAGTAAATAGTTCAACTCTTGGTGGTACTAGTCATCTCCATATAGATCTAGTGAAACTATAACTCGTAATGTCCTCCGAGAGATTCTCAGCCTGCAAAATCTACACAAATGAGTTAGTAGAATAAACTCCTAATCTATCAAATTTCTATACTATTATGTTCTCCCTCTCACTTGTTAACCTGACAGATTATAGAACCTCATGAAATTGGTTAACTAATTCTAACTCACATTAGAATAGTAGCCTTCTCCAATAAAAGTTTTATATCCACTTTAATCCATCTCAAAACCTACAATTTTCTATTATAGATCCGATTTAATTTAAAACCGAAAAAAACTTTAAAAATACATCCTGTAACACACCACAGCCAATTTTTTTTCTTTAAGAATTTTTCCCTCAAACTATTGATATTCCACTCTTATCGAATACCAAGTAATTCGATTCGAACATGGCTGGTTCATAACAGGGCTAAAAGGTTTCCCAATACTTCCATCGATCTAACTTAAATTCAATAGCTTAATTTTTTGGGTAAACAAGTACCATCTCACTTAAACCTAAATTAGGGAAAGCTACATAATAACTGTTATTAAAACGAAGAATTTAATTTTCATATATGGATAATATAAAAGAATTTTACATAGATATTTAATTATCAACTATATTAAATATATATTAAAATTAGTCACTAAAATCAACTATTAATACAAAATATACTTTAAAATATAAAATATACATTAAAAATATATTAAAAAATAACATATATATTTATATACAAAATACAAAGTGATTGATTTAATTATGAGTCATTTTTTCTTGTAATTTTATAGAGAAAAAAATAAAAGTAATACATAATTAATTTAATAAATAGAAAAAAATGCAAAGAGACAAAAAAAATTAATAAAAGTAGCCAAATAGCTGAAAAAAGCGAATAGAATAAGAAAGAAGACGAAGTGATTGGAGGTTATGCGAAATAGGAATAAGAAAGCATAAACCGTGGTAGTCAAGAGGGATTTATGTTCAGAGTTTTTTTTCATAAACCGTGGTGACCAAACACGGTTTATGGCTAACAATTTTCCTTCATAATTCGTGGTGAGCAGCCACGGTTTATACTCAAACTTTTTCAAGTGAAAACCATCTAAGACCTCCACGGTTTATGAACAAATTCGAAACCGTTGTTAGCTCCCACAGTTTACATAGTAAACAAAACAGAACACTCATTTAAGGAAATTTTATTTGTTGTAGTGTTTCTCTCATTTAATTTATTTAAGTACATTGTCTATTTAATAATTAATTTTAATATATAAATATTTTATTTAATCACATATTGTCATATCATCACAAATAATTCACTTTTAAAATTTTTACTATCTAAAAAAATCTAAAATATGAATTTAATTAAATTACGTATTAATTCATCAAAATTAAACTCAAATAAAATTAAAAATAATAATGTTAGAGAAATAATTACTTAACATTACTTTATTTAAATTATATTATATCCAAAATTTTATATATTATTATATCATCAAAAGTAATCAATTTTCTAAATTACTACTTAAAAAGTTATCTGAAAATAATCAAAATATAAATTTAATTGGATCACGTATATATTATCTAATTAAAATTAAACTCTAAAATGAAAATGCCAATGCTAGATAGGGAGGTCATTAATAATCCAAAATTATTTTATTTAATTTAATATCATAATTTTATATATTGCAGTATCATAAAAGTAATTCACTTTTAAAGTTATCATTTAAAAAATCATCAGATAATATGAATTTAATTGGATTACTTATTATTCATCAAAATTAAATTTTATACCAAAATTAAGAATGGTAATGCTACGGAGATAATTAATAACTTAAAATTGTTTTATTTAACTTTATATCCATATTTAATATATTATCATATTATCAAAAGTAATTTATTTTTAAATTTATGATTTAAAAAATCATTTTAAAAGCATGAATTAATTAGATTATTTATTATACATCAAAATTGAATTCTATAACAAAATTAGAAATGATAATACTAGAAAAAAATTACTTTACTTAACTTAATATTCATAATTTTATATATTGACATATCATCAAAAGTAATTTATTTTTTAAGTTACTATTTACAAAAATTATTTGAAAACATGAATTTAATTATATCACCTAGCATCTCATCAAAATTAAACTCTAAAATAAAAGTTAGAGTAATAATGTTAAGAAGACAATAATAACTCAAAATTATTTTATTAACTTAATATCTATAATTTATATCCTTAATATTCATAATTAATTAATTATACATTTATTACATTTAATATTACATAATTATTCTCATTAATTATTAATAAATATATTATTATTAATTAATAAATACAAACTAAGATAAACAATAATTAAATAATACAAAATAATTTAAATTTAGGATAATTTATATAAATAAAATGAATAAATGACACTCAAAATTACATAGTTATCCAAAACATAATTTGATTACATATTTATCTGATTTATATCTCTATGTAAATTGAATCAACTTATTATTAGTACAATATATACATGTAAAACCAATCAATCTAATTTGATTTATTATTGTACAACATATATATAGTATGTCTAATCAAATTAATTCGATTTATTACTTGTACAGAATATTGACTTTAAAATATAAATGTTAATAAAAAAATATCCTGAATTTTATATTAACTTAATTTTGCAAACGCTTTGCATTACTTCTGACTCTAAAAAAAAAATTCAAGTTGTAACTCCTATGTCTCTTTAGAGGGCTATACTTTATATTAATTTTTTAACATCAAAAATGTCGTTATGATTTTTTAGATGCTAATGAGTTAAAGGATGAGTTTTAATGAATATTTAGAAATTATTTATTGTTCCATTTTAAATTCATAAATTTGTAAAAATATAGATATTTTGGAATTTAAACTAAAATACAAAATTAAATTTTTTATTTCTATTTATTTTATTTTTTTGATATTTTATTTGAATTCAAATGGAAGTTATTTTTTATTGACATTTATATTTTAAAGTTAATAAAAAATAAATAAACAATCAAATATCAATAATCTAGTAAAAAATATTAATAATATGTATAAGTAGTAAATCCAGGTATATATTATACAGTAATAAACATATATGCTATACCAATTAAATCGAATCAGATTTACAAGTATTTAATATAAATCGAGTTAAATTAATTCGATTTATATAGATATATAAATCGAACAGACATATAATTAAATTATATTTAAGATATCTTTATAATTTTAAACCTCATTATTTTATTCATGTAAATTACCTTTAAATTTATTTGGATTCTTTGAGACAAATTTTCTATGTCTCCGGTACATTTTTGAATTAGTAAAATTAAAACAATTCCAACAAGTCTGGACACAAAACTTGCTACAAATTAATACATTAAACTTTCGGATTTTCTATATTACACAAATGGCAAGTTATTTAAGAAACATCTATACATTTATAATAAAATTAAACCAGATTCAATTAACTGAAAAATATTCATTTAATTTGGATACATATCTTAAACAAAAGTTATCCTATATAAAGAGCACAATTGGGGCAAAGAGAAAGCCATAACCAAATCATATTACCCAATCCTTTTTTATTTTTTCATTTATAATCACCATGGCTAGAAAGAAGTCAAAGCTTGAATACATAGCAAACAACTCCAAGAGAAGGGCAACATTTAGGGCAAGGAAAACTAGTTTGATAAAAAAGATTGATGAGATTAGCACCCTCTGTGGGGTTCAATCTTGTGCTATAATCTACCCTCCAAATGAACCTCAGCCAGAGGTTTGGCCATCACCTCAGAAGGCCAAACAAGTGATCTCCAAGTTTAAGGAAATTCCCAAATTGGAACAAAACAAGAGAATGTTAACCCAAGAAAGTTTGTTAAGGAAAAGAATCCAAAAGGCCGAAGACCAGCTAAAGAAACAAAAGGATGAAAATAGGCAGAAAGAGATGAGCCATCTAATGTTTCAGTGTCTGAGCTCTGGTGAGGTCACTGCTAATGCTAGCTTGATTGATCTTTGTGATCTCTCACGTTTAATTGATCAAACTCTAAAGGAAATTGACCTCAAGATTGAAAGGATCCATGATCAAGAAAAGATGGCAAATCAAGTTGAAGCTACACAAACCCAACCTTGATTTGTTGAAAATATTAAAAACTCAAGTAGTTCTCAAGGGTGCATTTCGTTAGTCTCTCTCCTGTTGTCAATTCTCTAATGTGTTTCTGGCTTAAGCCATACTAGTCTAGTAGTAGTCTTCATGCATTTTGTTTTCCATATGCATGACATTGTCAGTCAATGATAACCATAATTCTAAATGAAATAAAGAGAGATTGATTTGTGATTGAAATTGTTTGTCACAATTAGTTTGGATTTTCATGGTTGAGCCTTTTTTTTGTCTGCACTAAACAATTTTAAATAATTTAAAAATTGCACCAAATTTAACTAAATTCTATCACATTGCTATCAGATCGGCTATATTTTATGATGGTACAGAGTGTTGGGCCGCTAAAGGAGAGCACGAACATAAATTAAGTGTGGCAAATATGAATATGTTAAGATGAATGAGTGGTTATACGCAATTGGATAGAATAAGAAACAAAGATATAAGAGAGAGAGAGAATTGGAGTAGCACCTATTGTAAAAAAGATGGTAGATAGTTTGGACATGTGAGAAGAAGACCGACAGAACACCCAGGAGGGTGGATGAAAGACCATCCATGAGGTGGTCGAATAAGATCTAGATATAAACAGTCTCTCTGTAGGCATAATACATGATAGAGTTCAATGGCATTGTTTGATCCATGTAGCTGACCTCACCTAGTGAGATAAGACTTTACTGATGTTGTTGTAAAAATTGCACCAAATTATTTTTCTACAAAGTAAATTAATTTTAAATAATTTTATAATACAGTGCATTAGTTTAAATTATTTTTTAAAAAAAATTAAAACCCGTTTTAATTTTAAAAACCAATTTAAATTGGTTTATATAAAAACATCCGTTTTTAATATATAAGAAATTAATTTTAGCCATTTATATAAAAATGAGAAAATATAAGAAAACAATGATAATTGTGAACAATGGATTAAAAAAGGAAAGTAAAATTAAAATTAAAAATAAGATCATTAATTAATTATTTACTTTTAAATTTAAAATTTAAAAAATTAAAATTTGTATTTAAACGCATTCACACTACGTAGGATTGTTTCTAATCTCACCATAACATTCAATACACCTCCTAAATTCATTCATGCCCCCCTAACTGAACATCTCATCTCATCGCACCTCTGTACTCATCTGCTGCCACTGCTAGGTCGTGACCACGTTCTTCTGCCACCGCTCCTGTTCATGACCACGGTACTACCGTCGCTGCTGTTCACGAGTCCAGCGCCGCTGCAGCCATTTTTGTTTCACGACCTTGTTCTCCTGCTGCCGCTGCTGTACACGACCATATTGCCACCGCCGCTGTTGTTCACGAGCTCCGAAGTACTGCTGTTTGCGATCCGTTAGAGGGAGTCGCTGCTGAAGGCTAGTGAATAGGGAATTGATTGACCTAAGAAAATTGTTGGGAAGTCGATATGGAATGTTCATCTAGGAAAGGAGGATCTTTTGCACCATCTTCATGTGTCAATCATAATACATATGGTACGGATGTCAACATTGTTAATGTATGTGTTGAGTTCCGAAATTCAGGAACTCTACAACTGTGTCACTCTCTTCACTAGGGGTTTCGATGAGTTTCGTCCCTTCGTTCATTGTCTTTCTGAGTTTAAATTCTAGTATTCAATTATGCCTAGTTCATGATGGTCATTTTAGTAGATATGCAGACGGTTATTTTAATTTTTATGTGGATGGTTATTTGATTAGATTGAGTTTAGTTATATACAATTAAAATATGCTAGATGTTCAATTTATTAAGTATGCGGATGATTATTTTTATCCTTAAGTGGATGGTTATTTTCACTAGGGGTGAGCGATGGCTAGGAGGAGTCCGGTGGCGCCATTCGTTTCCGGTCTGGAGGAGAGCAAAACACCGATGAGGGTCTTTGTTGACGAACCAGCGGCAATGAGGAGGATCCTAACAACGATGATGGGAGCTGGTTGGAGACCAAGTGATGGCAGCGACGACAAAAAATTTGGGAAAAAAGCTGGTATTTTAGTAAATTAAGATATAATAAATAGTTAAAATTTTTGAATTATTGAATGAGATTTTTTGGTTGGGTAATTTGGATGGAATGTATTTTTCTTTTAATTTCATTGAGCCAAATTTCTAATCCATTATTTACGTTGTTCAAATTTTCTATTGTCTACTTAACGAAACCGAATTAGTAAAGATATGTATCCATCGCAAGTAATTTTTTGGTGTTTGCTCTCCTTTACACAATCATTGTGGTTCAAACCAATTTATACAAAGGAGCCAAGTTTACTAAATCACTCTAGCATAAAACGATTTGTCCATCCACTAGCATACTAAATCCTTGTCTCACGACGACTTATAGACCACTAAATTCTTGTCTCACCACGACTTATAGATTGCGTTTGTTTTTGAAAATAGGATAGGACAAGACACTGAGAGCAAGATATAAAGGATAGAGACCCAAAATTTTGTATTCTTGTATTCTGTTTGGTGATAAACTAGAACAAATTATGAAAATCTCATTTATTTTTATTTTTTTCATTCAAAATATTTGAGATGAAAATTATAAAATAAAAAATATAATTATAAAAAATTAACAAGAATAATGAAAAAAAATAAGTTGTGTTCCTTGTTAATGTCTCCATGTCCTTCCTGTCATGATAAACACAAAATATATTAATTCAGTGTCTCTATACACATTATCTCTGTCCAAATTCAATGTCTCTAGACATATTGTCTCTATTTATGTCTCTTCTGTCAAACACAATTTTATGTCTCTGTATCCTTATCTCAATATCCTGTCTATGCAGCCATATAAACATGTATAATTTACTAAATCGTTCAAAGCTCGAGCGAACTATATAGGTCACTTCTCACATGCTATATATCGTTCACTTGAGACGACTTGTGATTTTACTTTTATGGTAAATAGTTCCTTTCCACAGCGATTTACTAATATTCAGTGGTAAATCGTTTCGTTAACGATTTCGGAAAGTGTCAAATATAGAACAATGGTGTAATTGCACAATACAGTCATTCTTTTTTAAATATACTTTCAAGATAGCTTTTAATTTTACGCATACAAATAACTACAGCCAACATAGACTAACATCAACTATGCAAGTGAAGCAAAAATTGATTTTTCAACCCTACTTTAAGATATCGGCATAACATTTGATTTGAACTCATGTGAACTCTTGTTTCAAATAATCAGGCCCAGGCTTGAAGGGATCAGACTCGGCATATGCATCTGGTCGGGGAAACCCCATATCGTTCATTCTGTTGCTCAGAACATGAAGAATGGCCTTCTTCTCACCTCCATACTCATCTACATTGTTCTCAACATATTCATTTGCCTCAGCTGCTATCTCATTCACAAAATCAAACTGATTGTCCTCTGATAACAACAATTTGTATATATCCAATGTCAACAGTTTCCCCTGCTCCTTTATAATCCGAACTTGCTCCTCCAGGAAAGGTACCCGCTCCATCTTGAACGGCAAGTATTCATCCTTTTTAGTCTGCAGTAAAACATACAACCTTTTTTTGGTTAAGCATTCAGGAGAATTGCGTATGACATTACAAGAATAAGTACCAAACTACCAATAGCATGTCTTCTTGATCATAAGCACAATGGTCACATGCATCAAGATTCAGCAAGGAACGATTATCTATTTCAGGAGAGTGCAAGTGTGCAACCAAGATAAAAAAGAAGCTATCATTTGCAAATCGTTATGTTCTTTGATAACAACAGACACCTTAATAAAATTCATAACATTTGCTTACAAGGCCACGCAATGATCGCATGCATGACTAAAATTTCATATTTTTAATTCCATTTCACTTTTCAAGTACATCTTCAAATAGCACAATCTTTATAAATCCATGATAGTAAGATATTTTAACCTCCATCCCCTTTCAAACTAATATAGTTTAGAGTGCTTCAACCAAAACCCTTCCTTTCCTCATTTACACGGTTACCTCTAAAGCAAAACACCCCAGTTTAGGCTTATGCTCGAGATAACCAGCAACATACACCTATCCCAACCTGCAACTGTAACCCTTGAAGCAAAAAGAAATTAAAACACTTCACAACATAACCATTTTAGCTCAACAATATTCCCACAATGAGCATTTACATCTTTACTAAAACAATGCAATTGACGTTATAATCCCAGCGAACTTTTTCCAAAGTGGAAAACAACAAGCAGAACAAAACAAACACTTTTGCTTCTGATGGTGTGTCATGTCATTTATGTTGTTCCACAAATACATAGAAAAGTGCCAAAACCATACTATTTTTCAGTTGTTTGGGAATTTTGACAAATAGTTAAGGTGAAAGCATAAAAAGAAAAGAATAAACAATTCCATAAGTGAGGATCGCAATGAAGAAAAAATACCAATCTCCTTCGCCGCCATATTCGTCGTCCCCGACTATCCTTTCGCATTTGGGACATCATCTTGCAAAAACACAAATAAATAAATAAATAAATAAGCTCAGTGTCAGTGACACTCCAGAAAATAACTCGAGATTATTTTCTATTTTTATTTCTTGTACCTGTGAGCTAACTGTAAGGCTAGGGCTCCATGAATTTGGGGCTCTTAGCTCTATCTTCTGCAAAATTAAATAGTGATGATTTGATTTTGAAGTAACAGCTTCATAAAAATAAAGAATTTAACGGAAAGAAAAGAAATTGATTTTAGCTACTGAGTAATTGGATACAATTTCTTTTTTTTTTTTGGAGGAGGGGGAGGGGGAGAAGAGAAACGAATATGGGTTTAGGAAAAGTTACCAGTATAGCTGAAGGTAGAGTGAGGGAATGGAAGCTTATTGCCATGGCTGGTAGTTGAGGTCACTGACACTCTGCTCAATGTTTTATATATTTTTCACGTTATCCCCTGTCTCAATAAAACATAACATAAGCACTGCTATTGTTATTAACTTATTATTATTAACAAAAACAGAATCAGTAAACCCAGCAACTCAGAATTAGTATTAAGGGGTGGGCATGGTTACTGGATCCACTTCAGAACCAGTTCTGTGGTTCATGAAACCAAACTAGAACTGGATTGAAGAGAAAAACCGGTTTTAAATCGATTTGAAAAAACAAAAAGCAGTTTTAAACCGGTTTTAGAATTTAAATCCGGTTTTATTTACAAAACATTTTAAATCCGGTTTTTTAATATCCAAATCTAAAATTCGTTTTTTTTTTTTTGAAAATCCAGTTTTAAAACCAGACTTTTTAACCAAAAATCAAGTTTTAAAACCAGTTTTTGAAAATCCAGTTTTAAAACCAATTTTTTCAACCAAAAATCCAGTTTTAAAACTAGTTTTTAAAAATCCAATTTTCAAACCAGATTTTTTAACAAAAAATCCACTTTTAAAACCAGTTTTTAGAAATTCAATTTTCAAACCATAATTTTTTTAAAAGTAAAATTAATACTAAAGTCATTTTAAAGTGTATAGGTTCATTACAACTAGAATTTGGTTCTTTATAAATCCAAAGAAACAACAGCTAATGCTATTAAGTATTAGCAGCAGCCAAAGAAACATACTACCATCTTTACAATAGCATGTTGAGTACCCAGAAACTAAAATGGATTGAAACATGATAAAGGTTACACACAAGAAATTAGAAATTGAAACACCCCTTAATGCTTCCCATTTTTTTATAAGGTATAAAAGATATAAAAAATGGTCACACAGTCACACTAGAGGTAACTAGACAGTACAATCATATTTACACAATTCTCTTAGCCCTGAAACAGGTTCAGGTACAGAAAATGGGACAGAAAATATAAAATAAAAGACAGGTAGGTTTAGAATTAGAAGGTTGAATCTTATTATCTGATTCTTTGGCTTTTAAAGCAATTATTATACTTCCTTACATTAGTTTCACTAGAAAAAATTATCAAAGAGCATCAGAATCTTGAAGCAAATTCAACCGTTCAAGCTAACATGACAGCACAATTGCGAATAAAAGGATTCAGATTTGTGCTGCCACATACAATCCTTGTCCACTTCAATTTCTCAATTGTTGGATCAGGGCAGCAAGTGTAAATACTATTGATCCCATTAATTAGAAATTGAAACAAAATCTGAGCACAATAAGCTCTCTGAGGAATTGCTAGCGCATGATGTTAATTAGACAACATAGGATGGGAAACATAAGATGAATGAATAACAATAACAAAATCATATCTTGTTCCTAAATATAAAAACACAATCACAATCAACGCAGATTAAGTATGAAAATCATCAAAACAATGTTCAGACCATCTCAGCCCAGTTTCTCATCAAAATAGCAATTCCATCATAAACAGCAAACTAGCTCAGCAACAATCAAAACCTAAATTATTAACAAAATAAGCAAAAATAAATTGATGTAGCTGTGCTTACTGGCGGCGAGGGAGGATGGGAAGTGACGGCGACGGAGGAACGGGACTCGGACAAAGAGAACGAGAGAGAGCTCGAAGAGGGACGATGAGCTCAGACAGAGAGAGAGATCGAAGAGGAGAGGAGCCTTGAGAGGAGAAAAGGAGAAGAGGAACCCTTTGCGACGGCGGCGCCACGAGCTCAACGCAAAGACGGCGAGAAGAAGAGAAATGATGAGATTAGGGCCGAACAGACCTTCCACAGGTGACGACGAAGAGCTTGAAGTGGATGGTGCTGGATATTACTATTGGGTAATGCAATGGAAAAAGATTTACGATTGCAAGGGCTTTGAGCCGAAGAGAAAGGGAGGATTTCTGTTTTTTTTTTTTTTTTTTTTAAAGAGGATAAATAGATCTTTACTTTTTGGATATTTAAATCTTTAAATATTTAAAAATATATTTAAATACTTAATTTTTTTTAAAATATAGACACATCGATCTCTCTATTCACTTGGATCTATCAGAATCAATTAAAAAATCAAATGTAATTTTTATTATATTGGTCGATATACGGATGCACATGTGCGAGAATTTTTGAAATGAGACAAATTAGACCCAAAGATCAAATATGTTCAAATTTTGAAAAAGTCGAAAACTTAAATGTATTTTCAAATCCTCAAGAATTTAAATATCGTCAAAAACCTCTTTATCTTTTTCTCTTTTTCTTTTAAAAAAGCAAAACAGTTTTGGGGGTTAACAGCCTAATATCTGGCCTTTAAAATTCCGGCCAATTTCAACAATTCACTAGTTAAATCGTCGATTCAACCAGTTTTTGCAGGATGGTTCTTCACCTCAACTGAACCGGTCAAAAGACTAATTTCCCATTGAATTGACTAGTTCAATTCGATTTTTATAAGCATGCAATTTACAGTAATAAACTATATTACTAACACAGAATTACTTAATTTGATATACATGTATAATTAGGCATGATATTGAGATTTCATGCGGGGCAAGAGACCATCCGATTTAGTAAAATGCCCTCTATTCTCACACATTTTCGTCATGAGTTTTTATTTATTCTTTTTCTGTGGGATGCAAATACCTGCAAGTATTTATATATATTGAGTTTTAAAAGAAATAAAAATTTAACACAACTATAATAAATTCAAATAAAATTCAACTAAATAAAACACAATTCAAATACAAATTTAACATAATTAATATATACATAAAATCTCTAACATATAAATTTGTTGAATTTGGAAAAAAATTATTATTTATTGTGATGACAAACATTTAGTTAATTGATTGAGAATTGATTTCAATTTATGGTTTGATTATTTATGCAATAAAATTTTAGAGTTTTCATTGGTATAAATACTAATTTGATTATATTTGAGAAGAATTAACTATCAAGAGCAAGATATGATGGAAGAGATTGCTGTTGCCACATGAAAAAGTAAACAATCACAACAATTACGAGAGTTAATGGACAACAACGGCTAGTGTGAATCATAAAACTTTAGTTTTTTCTATAAAAAGAAGATGGGCTTTCAGGGAAAGACGAGGAGAAAATTCAGAAATCATACACTACACGTTAGCTATCGTTCTTCCTAATAAAGAGAAAAAGGTATATGATTTCGTAAGAGATTATTTGAAAAGCCTATGAGTAAATTAAAAAGAAAAACCAAAACAGTTTTCGATTCTGTTTGAGTATTTGTCATTGGTGTTTTTGTTTGGTTTTGGTGATTTGATTAATCTTGGCGTTTGTTTGTGAAGTAAGAAATTGTTACTTTATTCGTCTTGGCGTAGAAATGGTTTGGTTTATTTGTTTTTGTCTTGATCTTGGCATTAGTGATTGTAATCTTGAAATTGATATAGTAAAATTCTACCATTATTGTTGTGGAGACTAGACGTAAACCTTATTGCACTTCGAGATTAAATCAGAATATATGCTGGTGTCGCTCTATTTACTCTTTTCTTTTCTATCTTCTGTTGGTGTAAGAGACTAAACAAATAATGAAGCATCTAATTCTGAAACAACTAGTACTCAAACTAAACCTAGAGAATGGAGATTTCATCAAAATTATCCTCGTGAATTCATTATTGGAGATCCATCAATGGAAAAAATTACAAGATCATCACTAAAAATTCTGAATTCAAACAATATGACATTTTATCTCAACTATTGAGTCTAATAACATTGAAGAAGCACTTGATAATCCATTTTCGGTGAAAGCAATAGAAGAGTTGTAGCAATTTGAGAAAAATCAGATGTGGATGCTGGTACCGAGGCCAATTGAAAAGAAAGTAGCTGAAATTAGGTGGATTTTCAAAAATAAATTAAGAGAAAATAACACTAGAGCAAAAAATAAAGCTCGGCTAGTAGTTCAGGGGTTCGACCAAGAAAAACGAATTGATGTTGATGAGCTTTATACTCCGGTAATAGAAACTATCAAATTGCTACTTGCCTACGCTGCATACCAAGGATTCAAGCTATTTCAAATTAACGTAAAATGTGCATTTTTAAATGGAACAAGTGTAATAACCCATGTCATGCACGTGATAAGATTAAAATTATAATTTTAAGTTGTTTTGTTAAAATTAATTTGAATTATAATAATTTGATTAATAAAAAAGTAACATGTTATGCATTGTTTGTTTTTTCTTAATCTAGTGTTAAGTGTGTCAACTCTAAAATAGTTATTAATCGGTTTTAGTAATCTATTTTCTCCAATAAATTAGACATATATACTTAATGTGACCATAAATAATCTAGTAATACTTAAACCCACCAACAAATTTTTATATGTTGTTTTACTGTGAAGTAAGAATATATCAAAATCAACTCAAAATGAATAACAAATTATTATAGAATTCTAATGCACAAAATTCTCCAATAAACAATAAATAATTTAAATCCACTAAAAAATAACCCAACACTCTCCTTTGATGCCTGCAAAACATATACCTGAAACAATATTATATCGATATTAGTATACAAAATTATATGATTAACGTAATTTTAAATTATTTTATCAAGAGAATAAAATAATATAGATTTGTATGATAATTTTAATATTCGTAAGCTATAAATGTAGAATAAGAATGTATTACCTATTAGCACCTAGAATTTGTCAATTTTTTTAATTGATAGTAATAAATTTGATTGAGAGATTTAGAAATTACATTTTCATTATAAGCTCTAAAAAACTTATCTATATACTACATTCATCGTGCAGTTATCTTCCAAGTGTTCGTGATCTTGCAACAGCATTCGCAGACCATCTTTACTCTTAAATCTTGATAACACAATATACAGTTGACCATGGGTGAAAACTGGCCTTAAAAAGTATATTCCAACTTTTGATAGAGGTTGTCCTTGAGACTTATTTATTATCATTGCAAATGACATAATAATTGAAAATTATCTTCTTTCAAACTTGACCGGAAATGTTTCGTTATTTGGAATTAGACTCAGTCTTGGGATAAGAACAATGCTTCCAGCTTTTTTACCGGTTAAAGTCTTGCATTCTATCACATAGTTTTTCATTCTTCTAACTTGCATTCTCGTTCCATTGTACAAACCATTAGTTTGATTTATATTCCACAGCAACATAACAGGAGTGTCAACCTTCATAATCAACTTGTGTGGTGGTAGACCTGAACAATTTATTTTATTTAGAATCTCTGGTGAGAAAGTATCTAACTCAAATTCTACATTTTCCTCCTTAGCACATACAGAGTCAGAACTTAAGTAAACTCTTTTTTATCCAGGTAACCCTACAGTCATCTTGTTGTTGACATCAGTGACACAATCCAGATTTGGTGCAAGAATTGCTCTATCCTTGAAATAATTTTAACGGATAAATTGAATAACATATCTGGATACACAAAATCAATATGGTCATCCAAAGCTTTCTCAAAGTTCTTAACTAAAATGTCAGATGGTATATGAACGATCGATTCACCATCTGTTGTATCACCAGCCAAACCATCACCAATTTTGAGTTGCCATTCTACAAAATTTTTGAATTCTTGTATGTTATTGTTTTCACCTAATGACAATTTCATGTTTTTTGTAAGCTTTAGAATTTTTCAGTTATGCCACAAATATGAAGAATTAATAAAAGATTGAATTATATATTGTCTTGAGCCTTTGAAAATCACAGGTAAAATTTGTCTAAAATCTCCTCCGAGGACAACAACTTTACCTCCAAATGGCAAATGAGCATTATACAAATCTGAGCATCTCAAGATGTCTCTGAGGCGTTTGTCTAAAGCTTCGTAACAATACTTATATATCATTGGAGCTTCATCCCATATGATTAATTTGGCCTTGGTTATTAATGTAACACCCTACCATACAGAGTCTTATGCTTAAGTCATAATTCAGAGATGGCAAGGTATTACGACCTCTAAAATAAAAATTTAGTACGTATAGTAGTATGAATGATTGATTATAACTAGGAGCCTTTGTAGAAAAAGGGGTAAACAAAAACCGCAACTCAAAAGCGCATCACTCCGATCGATAACGTAACGAACAAGGATAAACCAACGCGAGATTGTATATATACAAAGGAGTGTCAAAAACAGGAATATCAAGACTCAAGATCCGGCTGCGAAGATAACCGGTCCGAGCATAACATATATACATATGATAAAATAAGGAAAACCCCAAAGGAAACCCAAAGGGACACAAATACATAAAACCTATTCTCCAAAATCCCCCATAAGAGGAGTCATCACAGTTTGTATTATTTAATGGAGATAAAAGTATCTAAACAAAACATATAAACCAAAACATAGCCCCGAGAACAAAGGATCTTCGCAAATCTAGAAGTCTCCAGCATGCCTCAGCGGGAAACCTCACGTCCTGCATCTGAAAACCACAAAATCCGCATGGGTGAGAACCAGAGGTCCCCAGCATGGTAACAGCTTCCACATATATAATACATAATAATGGAGGAAAGCCAAAGGCAATCCTAGAACTTCCTCCAGATAATATCAAAGCTTATAAACAAGCTAAACCATATAAGGGCATCTGACTAAAGATTCTTCAGTCTAACTAATACTTCCCTTTCCAATTCCTTCAAACCTCCCAACCACCAGCAGGAGTATAATATATCAAACACAATTATATCAGACAAGGAATATACAAATAGGAGCAGTTAAGGCATTTAGACAATTAGCAAGTAATATGCAGTCAAATAGACAATCTCAAACAATTCACATAGTATGCATATGATGAATGCCTGTCCCTAGTGGCCGATGATATCATCTTGTCGGTTATAGAGCCAACTCGACAAGTCCTGGTCGCTAACCATTGGACTGTCCCTCTGTCGCGCATCCCCAACTCGAGTTATACTCGTTATAAACTTGATCATAAACATGATCCATATCCATCACCCTCACTGGTGAATATTTCGGGGGCGAGCTCATCCGGGTCTTTCACAGTGCCCGGCCACACTTACGACATAGGGTCACCAGAGTATCAAGTCTCAACCTGGAGCACGTGGTGGCTAGCCACTGCTACTACCCAGGGAAACTCGTATCTCAGATAGTGGAAGTGCAAATCACAATTATCAATAATTCAGCATAAACATGCATGAATCCTCATCCATGGATCAACATCCATATCAGCCATCCGGCTCACGGTTCAGTCCAGAACCAGCCAATATTCATAGCATACACAGCTATTCCGGCTCACGGTTAAATCCATAACCAGCCAATATTCATAGCATACACAGCTATTCCGGCTCACGGTTAAATCCATAACCAGCCATTTCATTAACAATTACAGCCTTTCGGCCCATGGCATAACAAGCACTTCCACCACCATCCTCCACATCTCACATAATCATCTTGATCCTCATTGATCATTCATTTTTCCCTTGCTTCACTCGCAAGTTACCTCATTCACTAGCCCTTTTTTAATAGCTAGGCATGTCATAATGATTTAAGACATAAATGGTGAGATCGGAGGCTTAGAAGTATGAGATTTGGCTTTTAAAACTCAAAAATCAACTTTGGGATGAAGACAGGGCCACGCGTACGCGCACTCCACGTGCACGCGTGGATGGCCTCAAAAACTCATCGACGCGCAAGCGTCATGCACGCTAACGCGTGGATTAAAGATTTGCCAATCGACGCGCACGCGCCAACCACGCGTACGCGCGGGTGTTCTCGTGCCCCAGGCACAACACCGGCACAGTTCTGGCATAACTCTCTGTAAAATGGCTGGGCATTGGGTGCAGCACAATCGGCGCGCCCGCGCACATCACGCGCACGCGTGGATGGCGCTTTCTGGAAGATCGGCGCGTACGCGCCAGGTGCGCCCACGCGCAAAGGGTCATTCTGCTAAAAATTTTCTAAGTTAAAAGCTGCAGAATTCACAGATTTAAACCCCGATCTTCCAACGGACATAACTTCCTCATTTTAAATCGTTTTTCACCCGTTCTTCGAACGGCATGGACATCCCGGATCCAATTTCATTTCTAAACAGACTTGGTACAAAACGGAGATCCGTAGTCCAAGTTATGTCCCGTCAAAGTATGCCCAAAAACCATATTTTCATACAAAACCACAATATGCCATTTTCAAAACAAACCATTTTCAACTCTTTCCAAAATCAATCAAAACATGCCAATTTCATCCCTTTTCTTTGAAATCAATTCAAAATGTATCAAATTCAACATCAAGCCTCCTCAACTCACACATTGAAACATAACCACAATTTACCAAAATCACTATCTCATCATTTTATCCCACTTCACCCAAGTGGCTCAAACTCAAACACATTGACATATCATATACTATTCCTCATGCCAATTCTCAACAACACCAATTCCAATAAATCATTTTTGTACACAATCAACATCATACTCACCATCAACATGGTTCAACCCACAATTCAACCATAACCAATCATCAAGCATATATCACAACATGCATACTTCTCATACATCATACCATTAAGGTATCAATAATCATCATCACATATATGACCACATCATATATCTCAATCATTTAACAACATCAACCATTCAATGCATATCTTAGGGCCTCTAGCCTAAGTATTTCCTACCACATTACATATTAGATACGGGAAACCGAAACCATACCTTAGCCGAATTTCCCAAGCTCCACCGGAGCACTTCCAAACCACTTATCCACAAGCTCTCAAGGCCTCAAAACCTCCAAGAACAGATTTTTCACCACCAAACCCTTTCCAAGCTTTTCAAAGTCACCAATCAAGCTCCAATATCCACACATACACAACCTAAGCCACAACCATCATACCCATACACAACATCTCAAAACCCAAACATCATAAAATCACAAATCACACTAGAGTTGAGAATCTTATCACACCCAAGGTCCAAGAAGACAAGATTAACCTTCTCCTTCAAGAGAGTTGGGTCCTATAACATCAAAGAACCCAAAATCTCAACATTTCACCCATGAAACTCGAAAATAAGGGCTGGAATTTCGAACAGAAACTTGTGGCTTACCTCAAGATTAATTGTATGGGTTTTGTAGAGCTCTCCGCGGTGAACGCGTGGCCGCAAACGGAGCGGCAATCGGAGCTCTAGATCAAAAGTTATGGTGGTTTGAAGATCAAGTGAGAGAAAGAACTTGAGAGAGAGTTCTTCCCTCCATGGCCTCCATTTTCAGCATGTGAGTATGTTTAGTGAGGAGAGAGAATGCTGAAAACTAGGGTTTTGGTCTAGTCATGTTGGGCCAAGGGCCCACTTTGGGTCCAATTGGCCCGGTTTGGCCCGTTCGGTCCAATCTTGGTCCGAATTCTATAAAATTGGTACCGAAATTCTCGTCTCAGTCTCCTCTATCACATTTAGCCATAAAAATCACATTTTAGGCTTTCTAGAATAAATTCTCATTTATGGGTTAATTAGCCGTTAATTAACCGGGTTTTACATTCTACCCACCTAATTGGGAATTTTGCCCACAAAATTCAAATGCAATTACCTGAGAATAAATGCGGATAATCCGTTCGCATCTCCGACTCAAGTTCCCAAGTGTGTTCCTCAACACCGCCTCGACTCCAAGCCACTTTCACTAAAGAAACCTCTTTTCCACGCAACCGTTTGATACTAGTATCATCAATTCTGACCGGAGCCACTGGAAGCGTCAAATCTTCCCTTGACTGAACCGACTCAGGTTCTAACACATGGCTAGCATCAGAAGTGTACTTCCGAAGCTGCGACACGTGAAACACGTCGTGCAGATTCGAAAGATGAGGTGGTAGAGCCATCCGATACGCCAACGGTCCAATCCTCTCTAGGATCTGAAATGGACCAATGTATCGAGGATTCAACTTCTTTGCCTTAATCGCCCTACCTACTCCCGTAGTCGGAGTAACCTTAAGGAAAACATGGTCTCCTTCCTCAAATTCTAAGGGCTTTCGCCTTTGATCGGCGTAACTCTTTTGACGACTCTGCGCCGTAAGCATCCTACCTCGGATTTTCTTGACTTGTTCAGTAGTCTCAGCTATCATTTCCGGTCCCAACAAGCTTTTCTCTCCAGCTTCATACCAACATAGCGGAGATTGACATTTTCTCCCATACAAGGCCTCATACGGAGCCATTCCGATGCTCGCATGATAACTATTATTGTATGCAAACTCCACCAATGGCATATACCGATCCCAACTCGCTGGTTGGTCCAAAACACAAGCTCTCAACATATCCTCTAGTGTTTGGATCGTCCTCTCAGATTGACCATCTGTTTGAGGATGGTAAGCCGTGCTCAAGCTTAATCGGGTTCCAAAAGCCTTCTGAAATGCACCCCAAAACCTTGAAGTGAAACGAGAATCTCTATCAGAGATTATAGTAGCAGGTACACCATGAAGTCTCACAATCTCCTTTATGTATAACCGTGCTAGCTCCTCAAGGGTGTAATTCATACGAATGGGCAAAAAGTGAGCTGACTTCGTCAGTCGGTCCACAATCACCCAAACAGCATCAAAACCAGTCCTAGTCCTTGGCAATCCTGACACAAAGTCCATTGCAATACTTTCCCACTTCCATTGTGGAATCTCTAAAGGTTGCAACATCCCGGAAGGTCTTTGATGTTCAATCTTTACCTTTTGACAAGTTAGGCACTTTGAAACATATTCCGCCACATCATTCTTCATACCCGGCCACCAAAACATCGCCTTTAAATCATGGTACATCTTAGTACTTCCCGGGTGAATGGAGAATCTGCTTTTGTGTGCCTCCTTTAAGATATCTTGCCTCAAAGTGCCAACATCCGGCACAATGATTCTACCCTTGAATCTCCATAACCCATCTTTTTCTTCCGACACTCTCCACTGTTTTCCTTACTCAATGGCCGGTAACACCTTCCATAAAGCTTCATCATTTTGATGAGCCTTTAGGAGTTCGGACTTAAAGTCACTTGAGATTTCTAATCGGCTCAAACACAAGGTTCCGGATACTTCTTGAGAACCAATTTTCAGACTCTCGAATCCCTTGAGCAACTTCTCCTCTTGGAGCATCATCCAAGCCGCATATAATGACTTTCGACTTAACACATCCGCCACTACGTTCGCTTTTCCCGGATGGTAATGCAACTCAAAGTCGTAGTCCTTCAGCAATTCCATCCACCTTCTCTGTCTCATATTAAGCTCTTTCTGATCGAAGAGGTACTTCAAGCTCTTATGATCAGAGAAAACTTGGAACTTAACCCCATAGAGATAATGCCTCCACACCTTCAAGGCAAACACAACCGCAGCGAGTTCCAAATCGTGCGTAGGGTAACTAACTTCATGAGGTCTCAACTGTCGTGAGGCATACGCCACCACATTACGATGCTGCATCAGCACGCACCCTAGACCCTTCAATGAGGCATCACAATACACCTCAAATGGTTCATTCGGCTCGGGTAACACTAACACAGGTGCAGTAGTCAACTTTTTCTTCAATGTCTGAAAGCTCTCCTCGCATTCAAGAGTCCAAACAAACGGAGTGTCTTTGCGGGTTAACTTTGTCATTGGCAAGGCTATCTGTGAAAAGCCCTTGATAAACCTTCGGTAATAGCCAGCTAAACCCAGAAAACTCCTTATCTCTGTTATGGTAGTTGGTTGTTTCCAATCCATCACAGCCTCCACCTTAGTTGGGTCTACGACTATTCCCTTCTTACTCACCACGTGACCCAAAAACTTCACCTCACTCTTCCAAAACTCACACTTAGACAGTTTTGCATAAAGTTTCTTCTCCTTTAGAATCTGTAACACGGTCCTCAAGTGTTCCGCATGCTCTTCTTCAGTCTTGGAATAAATTAGTATGTCATCAATGAAGACAACAACGAATTTATCCAGAAACGGACGGAAAACTCTATTCATGTAATGAATACTGCAGGAGCGTTCGTCAACCCAAAAGACATCACAGTGTACTCGTAATGACCATAACGAGTCCTGAAAGCGGTCTTAGGGATATCCTCACCCCTCACCCTTATCTGGTGATAACCGGATCGCAAATCAATCTTAGAGAAAACTCCAGCTCCTTGTAACTGATCCATGAGATCATCAATTCTCGGCAATGGGTACTTATTCTTTATTGTAACCTTGTTCAACTGCCTGTAATCCACACAGAGCCGTATACTCCCATCTTTCTTCTTCACCAGTAACACTGGAGCACCCCATGGAGAGACACTTGGTCGTATGAAATTCTTTCCCAACAAATCCTCTAACTGAGACTTTAGCTCGTTCATCTCTAACGGTGACATCCTATAAGGAGCACTTGAGATTGGTCCCGCCCCGGGCACCAACTCAATAGCAAACTCAACCTCTCGGTTAGGTGGAAACTCATCAATATCATCGGGAAACACTTCCGGAAACTCACACACAACCGGAATCTGCTCCAACCTTTGATCATCACCCGAAACGCCCGCGGTTAACAACATGATACCCTGACATTCGATTCCAGAACAGTTCACCATCATCGAGTTCAAGTAATAATTATTTACCACGACCGGCCCTTCTGTATCCTCCGGCATAAAGTACACCGACTTTGTAGAACAATCTAGCAGAACATGGTTCTTAGATAACCAGTCCAATCCCAAGATAAGATCAAGACCGACCATCGGCAAGCAGACTAAATTATGAACAAAGTCACGCTGCTTGAACCTAAAGGAAACTTCCGGGCATCCTAGCCTAGTTACCGTGGCTTCATGGGTAGCATTGTACACTCTTAGATCATAACCTAAGGTTACAATCTTCAAGCCTAACTCATGGGCTTTCTCAAATGCAATGAATGAGTGATGCTCCCGAATCAAATAAAGCATTTAAAGTTTGACCAGCCATTTCACAGTTACCTCGAATAAGTGTCTCGGATCCCTCAGCTCCTACAGCTGAAGTGGTGAACACCCGACCAGTCTGTTGTGCTTTCCCAGCACCTTGTTTTTGCTTTTCCGGGCAGCTTGCGATCTTATGCCCTGCTTTTCCACAATTGTAGCACAAACCCCATCTGGCCTTGCATGGTGCTCCCGGATGGTGACTCCCACACCTAGTGCAAGCTTGATCATTCTGAGGCTGCTTCCCAAACTTCTTCCCTTGGAAATTGTTGTTGTTGGGCCTCTTGAAAGAGCTTCCCCTCTTGAAAGACGGACCTCTAGGTGCAAAGCTCTTCCCTCGGTTCTGTGGAAATGAACCTTTGTGACTCCCTTTCTCAGCGGTTGCCCTTTTCACACACTCCTCAGCAACCCTACACTTGTTCACTAATTCGGAGAAAGTCCTAATCTCCATTGGTCCCACTGAACTGAAGATATCACTTCGGAGTCCTCCTTCATACTTAACACACTTCCATTCCTCATATTCCACCGGAGTCCCTTGGCACATACGAGAGAACCTGAACAGCTCCTCAAACTTGTCAGTATACTCTGATATGGACATAGTACCCTGCTTCAGCTGTAACAATTCAAGTTCCTTAGCCGTCCTAGCAGAAGTCGGAAAGTACTTCTTATAGAACTCTTCTTGAAAGACATTCCAGGTGATATAGTCATCACCCTGCTGCAGAAGACGTCGGATGCCTTGCCACCAATGCGACGCTTCACCGGTGAGCATATAGGTGGCAAACTCGACACGCTGTCCTTCAGGTACCACTTGTGCTTGCAGTGCTCGCTCTATAGCCTGAAACCATGTATCAGCCTCAGTCGGGCTAGTAGTTCCCTTGAACTTAGGCGGATTAACCTTCAAAAAGTTTGCCAAGGTCATCGGACCCTGAACTCCACCTCCATCATTACCATGGTTGTTCATCTGTTGACCAAGAGCCTCAGCAGTGGCTTGCATAGCAGCAGCCATGTTCTCCAACGCAGCCATAAAGTTCACCGGGTCATTAGGGTTATTCTCCGGTACACGAGCATTCGTACGACCTCTCGCACTACCTCTACCGCGTCCACGAGGCGCCATCTGGTTTCTATACATACCAAACAATCGATATTAAGTTGATCAGTCTCAATATCGAAAGTCTAGTACTTCAAAGTCCCAAATGCATGCTCCTGAACGTTTATGCCAACTATATCAAGCAGATATACTAATAGCACATAACACACACACAGAGAATGCACAGAAGCATAGTCAGTCCATCCCTCAGGCTCTACAGGAACGAACTGCTCTGATACCATAATGTAACACCCTACCATACAGAGTCTTATGCTTAAGTCATAATTCAGAGATGGCAAGGTATTACGACCTCTAAAATAAAAATTTAGTACGTATAGTAGTATGAATGATTGATTATAACTAGGAGCCTTTGTAGAAAAAGGGGTAAACAAAAACCGCAACTCAAAAGCGCATCACTCCGATCGATAATGTAACGAACAAGGATAAACCAACGCGAGATTGTATATATACAAAGGAGTGTCAAAAACAGGAATATCAAGACTCAAGATCCGGCTGCGAAGATAACCGGTCCGAGCATAACATATATACATATGATAAAATAAGGAAAACCCCAAAGGAAACCCAAAGGGACACAAATACATAAAACCTATTCTCCAAAATCCCCCATAAGAGGAGTCATCACAGTTTGTATTATTTAATGGAGATAAAAGTATCTAAACAAAACATATAAACCAAAACATAGCCCCGAGAACAAAGGATCTTCGCAAATCTAGAAGTCTCCAGCATGCCTCAGCGGGAAACCTCACGTCCTGCATCTGAAAACCACAAAATCCGCATGGGTGAGAACCAGAGGTCCCCAGCATGGTAACAGCTTCCACATATATAATACATAATAATGGAGGAAAGCCAAAGGCAATCCTAGAACTTCCTCCAGATAATATCAAAGCTTATAAACAAGCTAAACCATATAAGGGCATCTGACTAAAGATTCTTCAGTCTAACTAATACTTCTCTTTCCAATTCCTTCAAACCTCCCAACCACCAGCAGGAGTATAATATATCAAACACAGTTATATCAGACAAGGAATATACAAATAGGAGCAGTTAAGGCATTTAGACAATTAGCAAGTAATATGCAGTCAAATAGGCAATCTCAAACAATTCACATAGTATGCATATGATGAATGCCTGTCCCTAGTGGCCGATGATATCATCTTGTCGGTTATAGAGCCAACCCGACAAGTCCTGGTCGCTAACCATTGGACTGTCCCTCTGTCGCGCATCCCCAACTCTAGTTATACTCGTTATAAACTTGATCATAAACATGATCCATATCCATCACCCTCACTGGTGAATATTTCGGGGGCGAGCTCATCCGGGTCTTTCACAGTGCCCGGCCACACTTACGACATAGGGTCACCAGAGTATCAAGTCTCAACCTGGAGCACGTGGTGGCTAGCCACTGCTACTACCCAGGGAAACTCGTATCTCAGATAGTGGAAGTGCAAATCACAATTATCAATAATTCAGCATAAACATGCATGAATCCTCATCCATGGATCAACATCCATATCAGCCATCCGGCTCACGGTTCAGTCCAGAACCAGCCAATATTCATAGCATACACAGCTATTCCGGCTCACGGTTAAATCCATAACCAGCCAATATTCATAGCATACATAGCTATTCCGGCTCACGGTTAAATCCATAACCAGCCAATATTCATAGCATACACAGCTATTCCGGCTCACGGTTAAATCCATAACCAGCCATTTCATTAACAATTACAGCCTTTCGGCCCATGGCATAACAAGCACTTCCACCACCATCCTCCACATCTCACATAATCATCTTGATCCTCATTGATCATTCATTTTTCCCTTGCTTCACTCGCAAGTTACCTCATTCACTAGCCCTTTTTTAATAGCTAGGCATGTCATAATGATTTAAGACATAAATGGTGAGATCGGAGGCTTAGAAGTATGAGATTTGGCTTTTAAAACTCAAAAATCAACTTTGGGATGAAGACAGGGCCACGCGTACGCGCACTCCACGTGCACGCGTGGATGGCCTCAAAAACTCATCGACGCGCAAGCGTCATGCACGCTAACGCGTGGATTAAAGATTTGCCAATCGACGCGCACGCGCCAACCACGCGTACGCGCGGGTGTTCTCGTGCCCCAGGCACAACACCGGCACAGTTCTGGCATAACTCTCTGTAAAATGGCTGGGCATTGGGTGCAGCACAATCGGCGCGCCCGCGCACATCACGCGCACGCGTGGATGGCGCTTTCTGGAAGATCGGCGCGTACGCGCCAGGTGCGCCCACGCGCAAAGGGTCATTCTGCTAAAAATTTTCTAAGTTAAAAGCTGCAGAATTCACAGATTTAAACCCCGATCTTCCAACGGACATAACTTCCTCATTTTAAATCGTTTTTCACCCGTTCTTCGAACGACATGGACATCCCGGATCCAATTTCATTTCTAAACAGACTTGGTACAAAACGGAGATCCGTAGTCCAAGTTATGTCCCGTCAAAGTATGCCCAAAAACCATATTTTCATACAAAACCACAATATGCCATTTTCAAAACAAACCATTTTCAACTCTTTCCAAAATCAATCAAAACATGCCAATTTCATCCCTTTTCTTTGAAATCAATTCAAAATGTATCAAATTCAACATCAAGCCTCCTCAACTCACACATTGAAACATAACCACAATTTACCAAAATCACTATCTCATCATTTTATCCCACTTTACCCAAGTGGCTCAAACTCAAACACATTGACATATCATATACTATTCCTCATGCCAATTCTCAACAACACCAATTCCAATAAATCATTATTGTACACAATCAACATCATACTCACCATCAACATGGTTCAACCCACAATTCAACCATAACCAATCATCAAGCATATATCACAACATGCATACTTCTCATACATCATACCATTAAGGTATCAATAATCATCATCACATATATGACCACATCATATATCTCAATCATTTAACAACATCAACCATTCAATGCCTATCTTAGGGCCTCTAGCCTAAGTATTTCCTACCACATTACATATTAGATACGGGAAACCGAAACCATACCTTAGCCGAATTTCCCAAGCTCCACCGGAGCACTTCCAAACCACTTATCCACAAGCTCTCAAGGCCTCAAAACCTCCAAGAACAGATTTTTCACCACCAAACCCTTTCCAAGCTTTTCAAAGTCACCAATCAAGCTCCAATATCCACACATACACAACCTAAGCCACAACCATCATATCCATACACAACATCTCAAAACCCAAACATCATAAAATCACAAATCATACTAGGGTTGAGAATCTTACCACACCCAAGGTCCAAGGAGACAAGATTAACCTTCTCCTTCAAGAGAGTTGGGTCCTATAACATCAAAGAACCCAAAATCTCAACATTTCACCCATGAAACTCGAAAATAAGGGCTGGAATTTCGAACAGAAACTTGTGGCTTACCTCAAGATTAATTGTATGGGTTTTGTAGAGCTCTCCGCGGTGAACGCGTGGCCGCAAACGGAGCGGCAATCGGAGCTCTAGATCAAAAGTTATGGTGGTTTGAAGATCAAGTGAGAGAAAGAACTTGAGAGAGAGTTCTTCCCTCCATGGCCTCCATTTTCAGCATGTGAGTATGTTTAGTGAGGAGAGAGAATGCTGAAAACTAGGGTTTTGGTCTAGTCATGTTGGGCCAAGGGCCCACTTTGGGTCCAATTGGCCCGGTTTGGCCCGTTCGGTCCAATCTTGGTCCGAATTCTATAAAATTAGTACCGAAATTCTCGTCTCAGTCTCCTCTATCACATTTAGCCATAAAAATCACATTTTAGGCTTTCTAGAATAAATTCTCATTCATGGGTTAATTAGCCGTTAATTAACCGGGTTTTACAATTAACCTTGCAAGAGGACTTTCCTGTTTAATGTTACATAAAAAATCTTCATTTATGGTCAAAGGAATTTTAAACTTTGAATGTACAGTTCTTCCATTAGGCAACAGAAGTGCAGAAATCCCACTCGAAGCAACATTTAAAACTAACCTCCTTTAGACCTAATTGAGCATGATATAGTTGACCATTAGAATATTTTTCAATCACCTTGACCATACAAGAAGAAAAGTCCACCCATATTATCGCTAACAGCACCCATTATTTGATCGTATGCAAATTTTTGCACATCAGTTAATTTTTTAAATACACACTTAATTCATTCGCAAGAGCGTTAACATCAGATTTCAACTCTTCCATTATAATTCTGTCTTGTAATCTGGACACCAAATTTTCTGAAGCATATGGCATTCCACAATATTCTTTCAATGACTTACTATTTGACTGTAGCAACTCTTCAATTTTTGTAAGTATAATATTTTTTTATATAGACTTCTGACATTATCAAATATGTATTTTTCAATTTAAATTAACATAATTAATTGAAAATTTATTAAATAAGTCTCTGGTAAAAAAAACTTAAATATGAAATATATTGTTGAATAATAAATAACACTCCTTGTTTTTTGTTTAAAAAATACTTCATTAATAACGTGTATTTTTAAAAATTATTGTTGTGATTAACATTGATATCAAAATCATTATAATATTAAAAAAAAGTACACAAACAATCGATGCAAATGAAAGTCTTCAACATATGTGAATTTAGTTATGGTTTCTTAGATGCAGTAGATATGGTTTATGGTAATTGTTATGGACCGCCGAGTCCAGCCCACTAACCGTCGGGTCGGGACACCGCCCCTGACCCAGGCCCAATGCACCCCCCACAAAAGAGAGTCCGATGGGTCGGGTCTTAGAACGCCCGATCCAGGGCATACCCGAGTTACCATCCGTACGGTCCAGGACACCGGTCGGGCCGGTGTCTTCGGATCTTGACCCGAAGCCCCGACCCAGGGTCCGGAACGACCTGCCCTTCCCACGTGGATTACGACAGCTCATAGAAGCTTCTTGGGTAATGGGCTAGGTCATTCTAAGGGCCCGCTCTGCATAGTATAAAAGGGGAGAGGTCAGCTCTCCCCTCGATGTACGTAACATTCTTACCTAATTCGGCTACCACATCGTACGGACGCTGATTTGATCGTCGGAGTGTCCTTGCAGGTGGCCACCCCCCATGCTTCACACCGCCTCCAGCGTCACCACCACGCATCTCTGGCTTTGCTCCACGTTGGCTTAGGGTCTCACCCGCTCCTCTTCTCATCACCACCCGACCCACCAAGTACCCGAGATCATCAGGTAACGAACAGTAATAAATCAAAATATGTATTAAGAGAAGGAAGTAAAGCAAGTATAAAACTAATATATATATATATATATATATATATATATATATATATAATCCAATATTCGAGTAATAGTCTTAAATATATTTTATTTTGTTATATTTCCAAAATATCATCAAAGAAACAGAAAAAGTTAAAGTAAATCCTAATAAACAATTGAAACAAATGTATGATAATTTTACTCCCAAAAAAGGACATTATTGTTTATATCCAATCACTCTTAACATCCCTTATCCAATGTTTTGTTATATTTATACCCTAAATTGAATTTTACAATGGAAAAAAATTCACAATAAACTATAATTACCTTCCATTTGCAGTAATCTTCTTTGTTTGTCATCATGAGAGAGAAAGTTCCAAGTCTTTTTCCAAACAAACTTCGGTCTATTCATATTATTTGATGTTAATAGAACAACAAAAAGTCTCTTTAAAAAAGTTACAGAGTGCCATGTTCCTACTTCAAATGTTGCATCAATGAATTTTCTGTCATCCTGCAACAGTCCAAATGCATAGCATGCATCTTTGAAGGAGTTATAAACTACACTATCAACTGTTCTTAGATCACTGAAACTCATGCATCCCTTTTGAATGTTCAAAAGTAGCCTTAGATAGTAATCTTCTTTATTCATTAGTGGTATATGAGATATCCTTCCTATGGCATATCTTTGCTTTCTATGAGTCCACATATGACACTCTCCATTCCAAACAAACTTTGTTGAAAACTCAGAATAAGTCATATTTCTTGCATCAATATGCTCTTCATTTGCTTTGAACCATCCAATCAACATAGATTTCTTGAAAAAATAAATTTCAACAACCGACTGAATTGTATTAATATCTTTGTAGACAATTGGCATATTATTAGGAAGATGGAATGACAATCTTATTACTGCTGGTTCCTTCATTTGAATAGGATAACCAAACAATCTTCATGTAGTTTCACATGCTGATATATATCTACAATCATAACAATTACGTATTTTATCTACCTAAGATCCATGGTTTTGATAAAATGTAGCTGTTACCCTGTCATTATCCTTGTGAATATATTTGAACAAATATTTAATTGATAAAGTTTGGTAAGTATACTCAACATTGATATGACATCCAAATTTTAGAAGAAGACCGGCATTGTATGAAAGAGTTGTCAACCTCAATAGATTTCTTTGATACAGTTCGCCCATTATCTCTTCTTTGATATCTTGGAAAGCCTGCTTCGTCAATAATTGTCCTATTTCTGAATGCTTTGGGAAAAAACTTTTAGCATTTACCATGATCATGCATTGGCTCTTACTATTTAAATGACCGCATGGATCATGAACCATATATTTCTCAACAGCAAAATACAATTTTGGATTTTCCCTCTTATCTGGAATCTATGTCTTAATAACCTTGTCTATGTCATCAACAGTTCATGGCTTTAATTCCGGATGCATGAATAAAAGAAGATGGGCGTGAGGTAAACCTCTTTTCTGAAGCTCTATGGTTAGACAATCTGCAAATTTAAAGATATGATATTACTAATAATTGGACAAAGTAAATAAAGATTTATGCAAAAATCTAAAGCATATAAAACTAAGTATATTGCTAGTAAGTTCGATAGTGTGATTTAAAAAATAGTTGATTCTATAAAAAGAATAATTGTTACGTATATAATTAAACTATATAAAACTAAGCTTGTAGTGAAATAAGCACGATAAAAGTAAATTAAAAAAAATTATGCTAAAACAAAATCATATAAAACTATATAAGTATACAATACAATGAGTTTGAGGTAATACAAACTATATAAAGGTACTGTAATACACTCAAGATAGTGTACTATCCAATGAGCATATTATATAAGTGTTCTATACATAATTGTTTCTTAATACTGATAGTGTACTATACAATGAGTGTATTATAAATAATTTAGACAAAGTAAATAAAAACTCGTTAGAAGATTAGTTATACAGACATCCAATAATCTTTCCAAAGAATGTTCCTTTCTTCAATGCCTTAATTAATTTATCAACATTCAACTTGAATATTCTACATAAGATGTCTGACTTATCTTCTGCATGGAGTCCTTAGGGTGTTACCTCTTTTTATCTCATTTCATTTTGGATTACATGTCATAGTGATAAAGTAACTTGGATATCCAGCATATTTACATATTGCAAAAGCATCTTTGCAGTTATTGAACATGTTCCTTGGACCACCAGTAAAGCTCTTTGGGAGAATAATTTTTTTACCAGTGTTAATGGCATTAGTTTTATCACGAACCATAGACTCATGCAATTGCTTGAACTTGTCTAGCCTCAAGTTTGGTTGTTTCAATCGTAAGTATAAAAGTCATTCTAACTCAACCATAGTGTAGGTGTCTACTATGAATTGTTGCAGTAATCTTCTTGACCACAAAAGGATTTGAGACTCCTTAGTTTGTTGTTAAAGTCTGTATGCAAAGAAGTCTCTCATGCTTATTGTTGATTTTTTCTCAGTTTTCTGAGATTTGGTCGAGAAGAAGTAGCTATATGTAATCTGTAACCATCCTTAACATATGGAAACAACAAAGGATATTAAAGAGCAAGGTACATTGGATGTACTACTTCTATCCTCTGCAATATTCTTGACTTTGTCTCAATTATTATATCATTATTAACCCCACTTTTGTCAATATCTCCAACTATCAGTACAGCAACCTTAGATGTTGTTGGCAAATTATGCTATTATATAATTTCTTGACTAAAATTAAAATAAAAAATAGTTTTGCGTAGGTTAATACAAATTAACTATGTACCAAATAAGCTAGATTGTTCATTTATTTGTCTCAATATATCAGTATGAGCAAGAAAATTGAAATGATTGTTAGGAATTTTATGATTATCGACCGTATTTACTATACGCGACTCCTTCTTAAAGTTATTCTACACACATGTGCAGTCGAAAGATAAATTTCGCTTGATTTCTTAATAAGAAAATTTGAGAAGACATAGACCTTTTTCCCTCGATCAGTTTATTCTCAAACATCTTTGCCAAATAATCCTTGATTGAACAATGAATTTTATCACATTGTAAAATAAATTAAATATAAAAGCTATTAGCACTTATAAAACTATGAAATCGCATTGTCTTTGATTCGTGCAAAGGTTTACTTATCAAATAAACTTAAAATATGAACCAAAAATATTTATAAATTGGACCTAGCATCACTTAAAAGAATCATGAAAAATAATTAATTAACTTTATCATCCATAAGAATCTTTTTTATGTAAGTCATCTTGCTCTTGTCAAATTTATTGGATGAGACTTTCTATAACCTTATAATTCTTGCATTTATTTTCCAAACTTTTTCATCACATAATCTACCATAGGTAATACTATTTATAGAATTGTAGCTAATAGCCATTAGGTATGAAAAATAAAAAACAGAAGACGAACTATGTCTGAATTTTGAATTATCTAAATGATAAATAATTGTAAAAATTTACTATTAGCCAATTTTTTAATGGAGATATTTGCTACAATTAGGTGAAAATTATGTCATCATATTTTATTAACCGTTAATAGAGATACTTGCTCAGTATATATATTATCCAGATTAATTATATGCCAATATTTTTAGGAAAGAGCTAAAAGAGGAGATATATAAATATATATAATATTATTGCTATATAGGAAATAGATATAAAAAGATATGTTATTGTAATAAAATATTAACCATTGCCCAATAATTGAAGAATCTTGACAATGTGTATAATGGGCTGGTTATTTAGCTCAATAAGAATAAAAAATAAGAATCACCCCACAAATTACCCCTAATTTCAAAAACACCCCTTCAGTTTTTTTACCAAGCCAAGCATCCAAACCCTAATTTCAAATTGATTTTCACTCAAGTCCTTCTCCTTCTCCAACAGGCATCCCTCCTCCCCCCTTTTCCACAGCGAGCATCCTTTCCCCCTCCCACTGTTCTTCACTAACCCTCCTACCTCAACATCGTCGAAGACACACCTGACCACCCAACACCTTTGACCTCAGTTCACCCCACCCCACTGGTGCCCGTCCGTCTCCATCGCCGGCAGCCAAGAGTTCGGACGGCTCCTGCTTCTGGTTGCGGGTCTCCTGTGTGATCCGCCGGACGCCTTCTTTATCGTCTTTGTTGTGCGTCGCAGCTGCCTTGGTCCCCGCTCTCTCAAGCACTGACACCCATCCTGGGGTTTAGTTCCTGCGTCCGCTGTCCTAGCCTCCCAGCCCATCGATGTCGTGACCACTGAATAGGTAGAAGTGCTTGCTGCAACGGCACCCACCACCAGTTGTACCTGCCACCAAAGGTTAGTCAATTAATATGGTTAGTTGATTATAATGATTTTGCCTGTAAATAGATGTTTATGCAATGAATCTTGCTAAGTCATTTGTTTGTTCATAACTGAGAACACCATGGTTGGAGTTTGAATGTATTGAAACGTAGTGAATAAGTTGTTGCTGTTGGTAGTGGCATTTGATTTTAATTAAAAATGTAATAATTGAATAAAAGTTCTTAATTTGTTATATGTTTATTATAAACTAAAGCAGATATTCATTTTACTATGTACGCAGATGGTTCATTTATTCGAAAAGTGGATGTTTATTTTACTTATAGTATTGATCTTTTGCTTGATTTGCTTAATTATGCATATACATGCTCCACTAGTTTCTTTTGTTAAGTGGTTTCGGAGTAATGAAGAAAAATTGGATTAGATTTAGTTTATGTTTTCTTGAATTGAAGTTGGGTTTGAGTTAGGCTATTTAAACATGGTGCACAGATGAAAATTCGGTTAATTTGTTAGATGTTTATTATTAACTAAAGCGGATGTATCATTTTACTATGTATGTAGATGTTCATTTTATTCTGTGTTGGAATTGAGTTTCACTCTGTTTTATTGGTTATAGTGAAATCAATCATTTAGTTAATCATTTAGTTATGCTTTTTTGAGGTTAAGATATTTTTTCATAGATTGTTGATTATCTTCTAAAGCTTGGGGTTAATGAGTTCTTGTTACACACTAGTAATTGATATGCCTGAAAATTGAGCTGTATTCCGGTTATCTGGTGCACATCGACTATTGCACATGTTACAAAATTGAAGAACAAGGAAGAGAAAGAAGGATCACAGGTACAATCTCTAGTAGCCAAAATGTTGGAGAAAGATTATAAGTAGAGAGCTCCTGACAGGCTTCTTTAACTTAGCCTTGAAGAACTTAATACTGTCATCATGATGCAGCATTTCTTGAAGAATCTTCTTATTTTAACACACTTTTAAATATTGATAACTAACTGTTGGTTTTTTAGTATTTCTCTCAACTATAAATTATATATCTCGTGTAAATATTATGTAATAAAAAAAATTTCTCTTAATTTCAAATTAAGACTTTATTTGTTTTTCAAGTTAATATTAATGTTTAAAAGAATTGTATTTTAATCTCTAATTCCCAAACCATAAAACAAAAGAAACATGCGGAGCACGCGCATGCAAAAACCAGAAAATTAAGTAATGGACAAATGGTATACCCAAAATAAACATCCACTTTAGAAAGAAAGGAACAATTTGCATACACAGTAAAATGAACATCCACATTTTAGTTGATAAGAAAAACCTAAGCAATTGACCAAAAATACCACTCGTGCATCATGTTCAAATGGCGTAATTAAAACCCAGCTTGAATTCAATCAAATTAAACTAAATCAAATTCAACACACATAATAAAAAAAACTTGCGGGGCATGTGCAAACAAAATGCAGAAAATCAAGTAAAAGACAAATAATATACCCAAAATAACCATCTACTTTAGAATGGAAAGAACCATCCACAATTAGAGTGAAATGAACATCCGACTTAGTTTAAATGGCTAAAGAAAATATAATTTAGTATTTGTTTTACAAATCTAAATGTCATATAACCCTGTTATAACTTAATCACTTATATCTAATTGCAACAACTCCAAGCATACTTGAATTCAATGAATGATACACTAAATCCAATTCAACAATATGACTATGTTCCGTCTTATCAGATTCTAACTCAGTCACGTCCATCACTTCCAGGACCTACAACACAAACAAACAAAACCAACCAAAGGAATTAAGTGACATATGGTACTATAACATAAATATCAGTAATATAAACCACCAAGAAAATGACTAACTTAAACAAGATTAAGCGTATTAGTAAAATTTCAGTTTATAATAGGCACCATGCTCACAATATTTTTTAACAAATTCTTCTAATCAGGCAAAATTATGTTAAATTCAATCCAAATCAAATAAACTTCCAAATTAGAATGAAAATAACTATCGACCTACCTAGTAAAATGAACATCCAGCCTACTTTAGTTTTTCTTTTAATTATTTTGTTTACATCAACACAGCAGGGTAATAAATTGTACTACAAATAATATACCCAAAAACCATCCACTTCAGAATGGAAAGAACTATCTGCACTTATAGTAAACGAACATCCGATTTAGTTTAAATGGCGTAAAGGAAAATACAATATAATATTTGTTTCACAAACCTAAATATCACATAACCCTGTTATTTATGTCATTGTCTCAACTGACATAAAAGGAAGAGATGTATCTTCGAGTAGATCATTGATTCTTTTAGAACGTGTAAAACTACTTTATATTGACAATGCATCAAAATTAAATTCTAGAACATATATCTATGCTTCCCTTTATGAGAAATAACCATTGTAGCTCCAATCCATAGAAATAAAAATAGAAAATGGATATATACAAAGCACTATTCTCTCTAGAATATACATTTTTTGCGGCCTATAACTTACATTTTCTGCATTTTATTTATGTTAATTTAATTAGACCAGAGTATAAGATGTTATCTATGAGTTAAGACTTATTTAGAGGCTATAACTCAAAAAAAACCATCATAAAATAGAATTCTAAATAGAGGAAACTAGAAAAGAAGCATTTGTACTACCTTTCCAAGAGTGAAAGCAAGGGTTGCACCAACAACACCAACACTTACAATGATGATGTCATCAAATCCTTTGAGACTTCTAGTGGAGTCCATGTACCATTTTCTGATGTCTTATTCTTTGTGCATGTGTTGTTGCACTTGGAACAATGGATTTTCTCTTGTTTGATGCAGAATCGTACAGAACACGTACAAGCACCAAACTGGAAGCTATGACACTTCAAAAAAATGAACATATAATCCATTGCCAAGAATAAGAACAAGGGATTGGTGAAACTGTGAGACATAGTTTGGGAAATAATGAAGAGAGATTCATGAGAATTAAGAATGGTGATACACCCTTTTTGTTCTATTGTTCTTGTGAGCCTTAATGTGTTACACTCTTCTTTTTTCATATATCTAAAAAACTTGTTTCAACAGTAAATGTATGCCAATGCCACATAATTAAACGACAAATAGCAACAACAACAATAAATTAACCACATTAATATACGCACTCACACTGTTATGATTTAGTCCATCAAAATCACAGCTATGAATAGCTACCAAAAATGTTATATATAATGATGATTGTAAAGCACAACCAACATCATAGTGCTTGAAAGGCAATATCATGAATTGCATTGTTATGATAATACATTAAACAATACATCAAAAAAAAATCTACCAATTAGAAATCCTATCTGAACAGTTGTCAAAAGGGATCCAGTTCACTTCACATATCTATAATAACTTTTTTGTAAAACAGCAGCAGCACTTTGAATCAGGATAGACAACATCTAGGCTCTTTTAAGAAAACAATTCATTATTAGTTGCTAAGTGGTATTTTCTTTTTGAAATCTACTTAAAAAATAGAGAATGAACATCTAATTTAGTGCTTCATAAAATTTCATAAAATTCTGAAAAAGGAGAAGAAATGACGACCTTTTGGAATGCGGCAGTGATCAACAACGATGCAATTGCAAGGGGAGGAAGGCTGCAGTAGTGATCTGCGAACTGCAAGGAGATGGGGCTGCGGCGGTGAACAGCGAATCGCAAGTGAAAGGGGGACGGAGTGGTGGCGGCTCCTTGAATCGCGACTAGGAGGGCTTGAGCATTCGTGAACGACAGTAGCTGCGGTTGATTCCATCACGGAGGAAGGACGAGTGGTCGCCGAACGATGGCGCGGCGGCATGACGGCACATGTTGCTAGCCTTCGCGCAGCTCCTGCGTCAATGGCGGTGACTGTGGCGGTTTGCAATGATGACGGGGTGACGGAAGTCGTCGGTGTCGCTACGACATGGTGACGGCGCGAAGAAAAGGCACGTTTGGTTGTTACAAGTAGGGTAGGGCGGCACGACAGTGAAGATTTGGGGAAGAGGAATTAGGATTTGAAGGAGAGGGATTGAATGCTAAACAATGAGAACATATTTCTTTTATTATAGAATTTTTTTTATTTTTTAATAATCTAAATTTTAAAATTAATTAAATTAATTATTATTTGATATTAATTTCAAAATAACTCCTGTTGTACACATTGTGTACCAAATGCATTGGTTCTTCATACTTTTTCATATAGCAACTATATAACACAAGCAAATAACATACCATATCAACTATATAACATTATGAGTAAGAATGAAAAGTTGGGGACAATAAACCAATCATAATATTTTTACTGTAACTCATGATCTCATAAAGTTTATTAAAGTTAAATCAGTTGAAAATAGGCATGCATGAAATCATTTTTGTGTATAAATTTAAAATTTTTTCATTCAATTTTGATCTATGTCATTGATGAGTATATTAATATAATGATTATCGTGATTTCGTCACAACAGTAACGTGATAAAAAGTTGCGATAATTCCATAACTAATATATGAGATAGACCATATTGTTAAAGTACTTAGGAAAATAGTATTTAGATGCGCGCATAAAATTTATAAGATGTGATTATCTTAAAAAAAATAAATTTATAGCCCAAATAAAAAATTGTTAAAAAATTATTAATTTTTTAATTTATTTATAGATAATATTATATATATCAATTATAATAATAAATTATATTATTTCATATTAAATAATTATAATGATCTTATTTATTATTATAAATATGAAATTAAATAAGTTATAATTATTTTTTATTTTAAATTAAATAAAAAAAATTTAAAATATTATTTTATTTAAATTTTAGAATTTAATGTACACATTTTTATTATTTTTTGTTAATAATGTGCCAGTAGTACCGTATCTTAGGAGATAAGATAGGAATATTAATGCACGTACACCACAACAGGATATAATTTCCGAATTCGAATCACACGTGTTATAAATTAATTAAATAGATACTTGAAAATAACCGCAAAAACTGCTGTATGTGTGTTAATTAGGATCAATAATAGAATTTTAACGTGATAATTTGAATCTTGATCTTTAATGCTTAAAGTAAGATAACAGGAAAAACTGCCGTAATCTTCTAATTAATTTTGCCATAATTTTGTAATCAACATGTTCAAACTTCATTATATTGAAATTAAGTTCATGGGAGATTTCAAAGCTTCATCTGTATACATTGCGCTTCATTTTAATTGGTATAATGAGCTTTGAAATGAGCTTCCCCTCTAGCGTGCAAGCATAATCTATTATAATATATAGCTTTTACTCTATATATATCTACAGTTGAATGACTGAAATAAATCAATAATAGAGATGCGATTTTAAAATTTATGAGCACTACATCAATAAATTAAATATGATTTCTGATACTCAATACAGTATAAATGGATAAACATACACATAAAAAATTTCAATGAATAAAATACATATCAAAATTTATAAATACTAAAATATATTTTAGAAATTACTTTTGATAATAAAAATATATAATAAATATTTGTAAATATTAAAATACACAAGAATCTTTAATATATATTTTTTATATTTTAATTTTTTTTATGTATATTTTTATCTATTTATACGTTAATATATCAATGCTCCAAATTAAAGAAATCACAATATTTACATTTGTTTAAAGGTGGATTCTATGGTGTAGAAAGGAAATTGTTTCTACATGTGTAGAATGATAGGTGTCAATGTATTAGTAGTTTATGTTGATGGTTCTTGGATGGGAAAGAATTAATTAGAATATACAATTGTTGATTCATTGGACCCAAAAAAAAGAGTGTGTGTGACATTATATCTGTGTCATAGAGACAACTTATTAGGTTTTTTTTATTTTAATAAATTAAATAAATATTTTATTTATTAAAATAAATAATTTAAAAAATTATTATCATATAGACGAGATATATGTATTTATAAATATAAAAATATATTTTATAAAAATAATAAAAATATTAATAATTTAAATTAGACCAAACTCTTAAAAATAGAACATTTCAATTAATATGGAAGGTGGACGATCTTAACCATACTACTTCCATCCACCGGCGTTTTTTATTAGAATTTACACTAAATCAATTCAAATAATAATAAAGCGGAATTCGAATCCCCAACACTTGCTTAAGCAAACTAGTGAGCTAACCACTAGACCAAGTTCATTAATTAGTTAGTTAAAACTGCCTATTTCTTCTATTATTTTCAAACTGCTCATCTTTTCTATTATTTGAAATTGCTTATCTTTCTTATTATTTGAAATATTCTACTTTTAAGAGTTTGATTTAATTTAAATTATTAATATTTTTTATTATTTTCAAAAATTATATTTTTATATTTACAAATACACATATCATGTTTACAGTAAGGAGATATATGAAAATTAAAAAAATACACATATCTCGATATGGATAAAATTATCTCGTTTACAGTATAAACAAGATAAGAGATGCTGATGTATTTTCCTAATAATTTTTAAAATTATTTATTTCAGAAAATAAAATATTTATTTAATTTATTAAAATAAAAATTTTCCACATATTATTTGATTTATTGTTAATAAATATGTGTATCACTAATCAAATTAGAATTAAGTCCATTAGATGAAAAAAAATTTGAAAAAAAAATATTTTTGAATATTAACCAAAATATTTTTCATGGAATTTAAAAAAGAAAAAGATCTGGAGACTAACTTACTTTCACTCTTAACATTATTACTATTAAAAACGAAAGAATGTATAATTTAAGTAATAGGTAATTACTATTCATTTGCCGTGGTTAACAAATTTAATTTGTTTTTATAATTATATGTCCTAAATATATTACTGATTATTTTTATATTTTTAATATTTTACATGTTTTAATTTAGAAATTGAATTGATAATTTACTATAATTAAAGGTATCCCATTTTTTTAGAAGAAAATATTTAACTTTGAACAAAAGGCTCAATTAAAAAGATATAAAATATTTTAGACAAAAATAAAATATTTTTTCAATTGTAATTGAATGAATCGAAAACATTAAGGACATTAAGGACAAAAGTATATTTTATCCTATTATTAAATATTTAAAAATAAATAACAATTTACAATTGAAAAAATATTGTTTTTGTCCATAATATTTGAACTAAGTTCTAATTTTATTCTTAATGTTTAAAATATTTTATTTTTATCTAAAACATTTTATATCGTTCTAATTTAGTCTTTTGTTCAAAGTTAAATATTTTCTTCTAAAAAAATGGGATACCTTTAATAATAGTAAATTATCAATTTATAAATTAAAACATGTAAAATATTAAAAATATAAAAATAATTAGTAATATATTTAGGACATATAATTATAAAAACAAATTAAATTTGTTAACCACAGTAAATGAATAGTAATTACCTATTACTTAAATTATATATTCTTTCGTTTTTAATAGTAATAATTTTAAGAGTGAAAGTAAGTTAGTCTCCAAATCTTTTTCTTTTTTAAATTCTATGAAAAATATTTTGGTTAATATTAAAAAAGATATTATTTTTTTTCAAAATTTTTTTCATCTAATGGACTTAATTCTAATTTAATTAGTGATATACATATTTATTAACAATAAATCAAATAATATGTGAGAATTTTTTATTTTAATAAATTAAATAAATATTTTATTTTCTGAAATAAATAATTTTAAAAATTATTAGAAAAATACATCAGCATCTCTTATCTTGTTTATACTGTAAACGAGATAATTTTATCCGTATCGAGATATGTGTATTTTTTCAATTTTCATATATTTTCTTACTGTAAACGAGATATATGTATTTGTAAATATAAAAATATAATTTTTGAAAATAATAAAAAATATTAATAATTTAAATTAAATCAAACTCTTAAAAATAGAATATTTCAAATAATAAGAAAGATAAGCAGTTTCAAAATAATAGAAGAAATAGGCAGTTTTAACTAACTAATTAATGAACTTGGTCTAGTGGTTAGCTCACTAGTTTGCTTAAGCAAGTGTTGGAGATTCGAATTCCGCCTTGTTATTATTTGAATTGATTTAGTGTAAATTCTAATAAAAAACGCCGGTGGATGGAAGTAGTACGGTTAAGATCGTCTACCTTCCATATTAATTGAAATGTTCTATTTTTAAGAGTTTGGTCTAATTTAAATTATTAATATTTTTATTATTTTTATAAAATATATTTTTATATTTATAAATACATATATCTCGTCTACACGGTAATAATTTTTTAAATTATTTATTTTAATAAATAAAATATTTATTTAATTTATTAAAATAAAAAAACCTAATAAGTTGTCTCTATAACATATATATAATGTTACACACTCTCTTTTTTTTTTGTGGGTCCAATGAATCAATAATTGTGTACTCTAATTAATTCTTTCCCATCCAAGAGCCATCAACATAAACTACTAATACATTGACACCTATCCTTCTACACATGTAGAAACAATTTCCTTTCTACACCATAGAATCCACCCTTGTTTAAATTGTATGTATTCCAATTCATTAGGTAAGAAGAAATTGCATTTCGATCCTTCTCATATATTACTAAACAAAATTTATGACAAAAACATACTTATCAATACAATGCCACTCTTTATTCTAGAAAATACTGAAATTTTTATTAAACCTAACATAAACATATTTTTATAATCAAATTCAAAACCATTTGAAACTCATAGATTTCATTCAAATCTAAATCCTTAATCTCAATACTAATTTTCACGATGATAAACATAACAAAAATAAACTACATTTATTTTCTCAATCAAATAAAAAAATAAAAAAATAATAATCAATTTAATATAAAAAAAATAAAATATATTTTTATGAAAAAAATTATAATTCTTTAATTATAATAAGTCATTTAATTCAACCAATCACCTAATAATTGAATCAGTGATCTTTTAATTCAGTATTTTAAATGGGTCCATTACGAATTTGATTCTGATGATTACAAATTAAAGAAAAATGTGGGATAAATATAAAAAAATAGTTATCTTAATAGTAGCAAACGAATATGTCTTATTAAAAAATGTTAGTAACTTAGTATATACTAGTTTCTTAATGCTAAAAAGATAATAATTTAAAATTATTTTATTTTTTTAACATTTATAATAATTTTATATATTTAATATTTATAATTACGTATCTATTATATTTAATATTACTTAACTATCCTAACAATAATTAAAGAATATATAGAATAAGATAAATAATAATTAAAAATATAAAATAAAATAACTTTATCCTAGACTATTTTTCATTATATTCTAAATATTTTTTATACTATTAGTTTATTAAAGAGAATAATAAAAGTGTAATTACACTGAACTTCAAGAACGTTCCATATATCCTTATTATTGGTATATTTTTTTATTATTTTTATACAATTCTTATTTTATTAAAAAGAATAGACTATATATAGATTTCACTAATTTTGTTTATCTGAGCTAAAACATTATTCATTTGTGAACAGTGAACATCAACAATATTATACAAGTTTACATACGTTTAGAATTATATAATTAATTTCCCTTTTTTTGGGTCGGGAATTTCCTATCTTTCCATTCCACTTTGGTTTCTTCCTCTTCATTTTTCATTTAGATGTCCATTTGAGTTAAGTCACAAGTCAGCGTCATAAACTGATATTTGTCACCTTATATTATTGCGAAAACAATCATTTCCGATCCTTAGAAGCCCAGTTCGCTTAAAAATTAAAATTATATAAGGTTTGAGTTGTGCATCAAGAACGTGGCATACAAGTAAGATTTTGATGATTATAATATCTTGTTTGGAAGGAACAGCAATAACTATCAGATCATATCTTCTAAAAACCAGTGAAAGCGGTGAGAACTCAATTAAAGCCCCACACGTTATGTTCTTCCATACTCTTCCCTTCACCATCAATATAATAATCAATAGCAACATAATAATATTTTATATTTAATTAGTTATTGTTATATATATCCCCCAAAATCAGAACTCATTATTTTTATCATCATATTGCAAAAGCTTATTCTAAGAATAAAACATCTATAAGCTCTTCCGTGATTTCGTCCCCTCTCTAATTTTTCATTTTATTATCTATTTATTCATATGGCTGCTACTTCTGCTACAGAAAACAGAACACGTGAGGGTATATATATAGAAACTCAACTTTCTATTTCGTAATTTTGGTCTCTTATTTATATATTTGGAGTTCTATGATAAGAAATTTCACTGTAAATTAATGTGCAGGAGTTGGAGGTGGTGCCGAAGAGAAACCAATTCCACTTCATGAGAATGTTATGCAGAAGCACGCTGCATTCTTTGACACCAATCATGATGGTGTTATTTATCCATGGGAAACTTATAAAGGTCTCTCTCTCTCTCTCTCTTAATTTTCATGACGGTGTTTAATTATTTTTATCTGTGTGACATTTCACCTTTTTATACAATAAGAAGTGAATATTTTTTTTTGGTTTGCAATAAAAAGTGAATATTGTTAACATGTGCTCTGTTATAAGAATGAAAGTTACCAAAAAAGTGAAGGCTAACATTCCTTTATATATACGCTTTTGCTTTTATTTTCTTTTAAATGTCATAGATAAAGATTATTTCGGTGAGAAAAAAATTTAAAAAAGACAACATATATATATGAACAGAATCGTTGATGAAAAGTCACCAAAAAAAGAATCGTTGATGAAAAAATTTTCAAATGTTGTTGACTTATTGGTTCGATATTAAAGGATAAATGTACTTATATTTTTTTTTTGAATAAATATGACATTTCAAACGTTTTTTTCTCCAGAATATCCAATGATTTTTTTGTATTTTCAATGTCTATATACAACTTTTCATAAATATTTTATTTTGTCTCTAAAATATTTTTTTCTAAATTACATTTTTTTTGTCATGTAAATTGCATTTGGTTATTCACTTCATTGTCGAGATGTGTTGTTGCGGCTTTTTTTTTAAATAAAATTAGTAATATATTCTAATATTGTAATTTTTTATATTTTTTAAAATTATAAAAAATTCAATTTTTGTATCTTAAATTTTTTAATTTTTTAACAAAAATTGAATGGTCTGATTTGTATATTTCTATTAATTAAACAATTTTATATTTAAAAATAATATCTGAACTAATTCACATTTTAAAAAAACACCATTATTATTTCAATATCTAAAACAAAAAGTGTATTGTTGCCTCCATGCGAATGTCAAAAAAAAAAGGAGGAAAATAAATCGATAAATAAAAGAAGAAATTGCTGATTCCATTATCATGTTGATTAAGTAATGAAGTTAAATTATTTACAATTACAGGGTTGCGAGAAATTGGAGTTGGGATATTGCTGTCAATTGGCGGTTCTCTTTTCATCAATGTGTCTCTCAGTCGCAGCACTCGCCCAGTAGGACTCTCTGCTCCTTAAATTTAAAAAATGTTAAATGTATAAAAACATTAATCAACAATGTTATATTAGCACGTTACTGCATATAAAAAAAATACTTATTTAATATTTCATGTAAAATTTTTATTATTATATTATAATTATAAATTTATTATTCATCTATTTATAATAAGTTTAATTATTTTATCATGTTAAATTTAATTATTCTAGTATAAAAATTAAGAATTTAGTTAATATATGCTCTTAAGATACACAATAAATTTATTACTAATAGAAAATTTTAAATATTTTTATTAATTAAATATTAAAAAATGCTTTAAAATTTTAAATTTTTTATATTTTTAATAATTTTAACATGTGTACTTAAAATACATAATAGATAAATTCAAAAAATAATTTAGTAATTAATTTTAAGTATAGTATTTTTGATAGTTAATGTGTGGTAAGTAGAGGTTGTAGTAGTAATGTAGTATGTAGATGGGATATGTAACGAGTGTCTTAGTCTATTTAAGAAATTTTGATAAATGAGGTGTCAAGGATTCAGAAATTGTAAGTTGTGATGATAAACATATAACATATAAAAATAACAGACAATTTTATATAAATATATAAAAAATACATAAAATTAAACAACATAAAAATATTAAATATGTAATAATTTTTTATTTATATTTAATATTTAATATTAAATATATAATAATAATAAAATAAGATAAATTAAGATATAATAGACTAATTACTTTTTTGACCAATAAAATTTTTATTTGAGTCTTTGAAAAATTGAAATAGTGAAACACCCTTTTTATGAAAGATTATCATTTTTTTATAATAATTACATTAAAATTTATGAGCAATGCTAGGAATCAGCAACATTTGTGATTGGTAGCCATCAATTAGCCATTAATGATAATTTGATGGTGTGAGATTGGTGTGAAATTTCATCCAATGACTCACATTTCTCTGCTAGTTATAACTAGCCAAAATACAATAAAATTGCTGGCTCTCTAGACTTTTTCAAAATGTATACTGAAACCAAGTTCGCGCGTGTCTTTTTGTCATATATCCCATGCATTTTTGTGTTAGAAACAGAAACTAAACACCACCTACAATAATAGAGAATTAGCCACTAAAATTTAACTAAAGGGCGGAAATTTTAATATAGTATTACAATTTACAAACTGGGTTAGTCGAGTGATAAATTTACTTGTCTCTTAAGTAAGTGTTGGAAATTCAAATTTCGTCTTATGTATGCAATAATTCATTGGCCGACGACAAACCTTTAAATTACTTAAATTTAGATTTGCTACGAATTAGTCTTTGACTTATCGGATATATATATATATCTAGAATTTACTAGTAAAGCATTCTCACACATGTATATACATAAAACATCACACACATTACTATATTATCAACTACTTGTTATGGTGACGTAGGGAAAATTTCCATCTCCACTTTTACCAATTGAAGTGAAGAACATACAACTCGGCAAACATGGAAGTGACACTGGTGTCTATGATACCGAAGGAAGGTAGTTTCCTTTATTTTATATATTCACTTTCCAGTATGTCTTAATTATTATTATTTATTTTTATTATTACTTGTACGAATAATAATAATAATGTACTTGTTGACAAATGTTTTAGGTTTGTTCCTTCAAAATTTGAAGAAATTTTCATTAAGCATGCACATACACATCCAAATGCTTTGACATATGATGAGTTGAAGGAAATGATAAAGGCCAATAGACAGCCAAAAGATTTGAAAGGAAGGTAGGACTGTTGTGGTACCCCATAATAATTGACAATATATCTTTGGTAATCCATTATTTTCCCTTTTTTCTTTTATCTTGCCTTATCCACTTAATTACCTCTATGTTTAAAAAATATTACTTGAATACCATATTTTGAAACAAACTAATAATAATAATAATGTGCCATTGATTTTCATATAACAAATAAAATATTGTATTTTGTCAAGGTTTCTTTTATGATACATATCAAAATTAAGTTAGACAAATTGATTTGTGCGAAAAAATGGTGAATCAAATTTTGAACTGGTCTAAATTAATATTATTTTTTATAGAAAATGACTACAATACTTTTATTATAGAAAATGATTAATATACTTCTATTATATATATATATATATATATATATATATATATATATATATTAATTCTGAAAATTCTAAATCCAAAACCTATGACAATAGAAAAATAAAAGACTAGAATTTAGAATTTTCAAAATTAATATATATAAAATAGAAGTATTTTAGTCATTTTTTATTATAATAGAATATTGTAGTTATTTTTTATAAAAAATAATATTAATTTAGATCAGTTCAACATTTGATTTATTATTTTTTCAGTTAAATCAATTTATATAACCTAATTTTGACAAAAATAACACAATTTAATCGATTATATATATTAAATTTTAATTCCTAAAAACATCTTTAAAAAAAGATGTTTTAAGTGTCTTTATTTGAATGATTCTCTTTTCAAAATACTTGATTTTTTCAAATTCTGAAAAATTTTCTACTCAATCAATAATAAATAGTTTGATGAGCTAATTTTTTCTACCCAAAAGCAATTTTGGGGTTCAAAACTCTCAGAAAATTTTTATAAATAAAACATTTATTATCCTGCAAAATAGTGACATATTATTGACTTGTTTCAAAAGTGACAATTGAGATTACAAATTTTTTATCTTTAAAATTTAATTTTAAAACACTGGTCAATATAAAATAATTCTACACAGCATTTAATTATATATATAACAATATATCAAGAGAAATAATAATCATATTTTACATTAATTGTATGAAAAATATTAAAAACACGAACTTAATTAAATAAATGTATATAATTTTTTAATTGTTAGTGTATTAAAATTAAATTTTTATTTTATATTTTTAATCTTAAAAAGGGTTAGGAATTTCATCAAGAGTCTAAGAATATTGGAACTTATGATGAATGCCAAATTGGATATCAAATTCAAATAGAGGGTACGAATAGTAATGCTTATTTAATTTTGCATTTCAAAAGTTGATGATAACCATTTTATGTACAGGATTGGCAGTTTTGTTGAATGGCACCTCTTGTACAAGATTGGTAAAGACAAGGATGGACTCCTACAGAAAGAAACTATCCGAGGCGTTTATGATGGTAGCGTCTTTGAAATACTGAAAAAGGAGCACTCCTCGGACAAAAAGAACTGATTAATCAAAATCCATTTGATATAATAATAATGATAATTTATTTCTTTGGATAAAAATGTAGATGTTGTATAAGGTACAAAGATTGATATTTTAAGAATTGATCACTATAATGGAATAAAATGTTTATTATTCCTTTATACATTATATGTTTTTATTTTCGGCCTTATTATATATTCTTGTGGAAGTTGGCCGTCATATAGTTTGATGAGTATTTACAAATTTTTTTATTGGGATAAGTTACACATCGACAATAAAAGAACAAGGGGTAAATATTTGTTAAAAGATGCTCAAGTCAATAAATTGGGTTGTAAGGTATACACAAAATATCTCTATTTTTAATTTTTTTTTCACTGTATATCTTCAATATACAAGGATTGGATTATAATTAATGTTTGATTTGGTAAAATTTTTTAAAAGTGTTTGTATTTTTCAAAAGCACAAATATTTCGTTTTGAGTGTTTTTGAAAACAACTAAAAATTTTTTTTAAAGTTAGTTTGTTCTTATTATCAAAATTATAAAATTTAATATAACTCATATTAATTAATATTTAAATTTAATTCTTATATTAATATCTAGGGTAAAGTATTAAATTGGTCTCCTATGTTTGGACGTAATTCTGTTTTGGTCCTTAAGGTTTAAAATGTTCTATTTGAATCCAAAAAAGTTTCATTTAGTTTTAATGTAGTCCCACTATGAGGTCAAAGTTAAATAATTAACAAAATGCTCTACATGACAGCAATACAAGAACAAGGAGAATTAACCATGGATGCATCAATACATTTATTTATTATTTTTCTTACAATTTAAATGAAATATTTTCTATAAAACTAAGGAGAATGATAAATAAATGTATTGATGCACCCACGATTAATTTTATGCCTATAGAGCTTGTACTTATTTTCTAAATCATCGATCTTCTTGTTAGTAGGACATTTTGTTAATTATTTAACTTTGATCTCACAGTGGGACTACATTGAAGTTAAATAATGAAACTTTTTTGGATTCAAATAGACACTTTAAACTTTAAGGATCAAAACAGAATTACACCTAAACGTAGGGGACCAATTTAATACTTTATCCTGATATCTATTATAATATTTTTAAATTTTAAAAATTATTTTACTAAATACATTTGTTGTTATTTATACTTATTAAAAATTAATTTTAATTTAATTTGATTTATTTTTAGTATTTGAAAAGGTAATCTAATTACTTTAATTTTATCTATTGTTTTTTTTCTTAACTCAATGTTTGACCCTTGATAATCAACTTGATAACTATATGTGCAATCAAAATATGAATAATCAAACTTAAATTGAATTTGTATCTTTTTAATTTTTTGAGATTAGAAAGAATATGCTTATAAGTTGATGTTTTTTTTTTTTTGAAGTTAGCTATAGTTAAAAGTATTCTTTGTTAAAATTATTATAATAAAAAGTCAATTTTGTAATTATATAGAAGATGAATTTTTTTAAAATAATTATTTATAATATATTTATTTAGAAAGAAAGATTATACTCTTTTAAAGAGAAGAAATCGGTAAAATGAAAAAATAAGGTTCTAATATAATTTAAATCAAAATAGCAAACTGGCACGTTATAAAAATTATAAATTCAATAGTGATTGAGATTTTATTTTTTTACTTTAAAAGATTATTTTCTTAAAATGAAAGTGCTTGATTAAATTGACAATAAAATTATCCTATATTTTTTAAAATATAAAACAAAAAATAAATAAATTTTCAATAATTTTTTTGTTGTTTTATATTATTAAGTTCTTTTTAATAGATATATTAATCAAATAATTTAAAAATTGATTATATTTTATAATATTAATAGAAAATTTTTTTTATACTACATGTACAATACTTTTTTTACCGTTAAAAATTTCTGGATTTATTATTATTGATGATTAATTAGTGACTAAAAATAATAAATTTTAATGGTCATTTAATATTATTTTAAATATTTTATTCAATAGATATATTTCATTAGTTAATATTTTAATTATATTACACATATAAATAGATGATTATTAATTTATTACAAGACAATTATTTTAATAAATTCAAAATATATTTATTAAAAAATTATTAATTATTATGTGTTAAATCAGATGTGAATAGATGTTTTATATATATCAAAATAGAAAAAATATAAGTAATTAATAATATTTTTAAATAATATGTGAATAATATGAATTAATAAGATTAAAAAAATAAATTAATCTTAAATTTAATTAATAATATTAAATTAAGATGTAATATATTTTTATTTGATTAGTGATTATTCATGTTATTCAAGATGGTAACACTCTCCATGAATAAAAGTTATTGATTACAAACTTCAAGTTAATATTGTTATTTAAGTGGTGAACAATATTAAGTAGCTATTATTAGAACAAGTTCTGCCAAATTTTATTAAGCTGCTCCCTATATAAAGAATGAAGGGCCAGATGTCGAATAACTATTCCACAAATGACAATAATCTTTATTTCTGTATGAAATAGCATCCGTATCTCTATGCTATATAAATATAATCCACCATTGAGAAATAATGAATTTATTTTATGTATTTAAAAAATTGTGAATGTGGACCAAAATTACGGTGATGCCCTTTTCATTTTCCCGAATAGGACTACAAAATACAAGGGCAGCGTGTATTGCAAGTATCCTGAAGCAGCACTCACGCACACAACATGCTCGTAAATGGAAACCGGAAAGTCACTCGCTGAAATCAACAATTAATGAGTCTCTTCAGTCTTCATTTCTTGCCTCTTCTCCCTTCTTCTTCGTCTAATAAGATGAAATCATAGCTAAACCAAAACTCTGGTCTTCTAGGTTTCAAGTTTCTTCTGCTCTCAAGTAAGGTTTTTTTCCCCAGTGCATTTTCTATTTGATTTCGTTTTAACATCGTGATTTTAGTTTGAAATAATCAATCGTTTAGAAGTTCAGTTGAATAATGAACAAAAGTTGTGGTCGTTTTGAATATTAGCTACCTATTCGAATGTATATTTTACTCCTGGTTTTGCTTTTCGTTCTATTTGAGGGTGACGAAAAAAAAAATGCAAAGAAAGAAATGGAACTTAAAAGTTAAAAGTTAGAGAATTGGAAAAATAAAGAGAATGGAACCGAAAATATCGCTTTCTCTTTTATTTCCGGATAGAATAGCAAAAATAAAGTACAAAGCTAGATTTGAAGAGGAGTGTTGGGAGCAAGCATATTGTGTAATTTGTAGCCTTAATTAGTTATTATTAATGTTTTTAATGGCATTATATTATATTTAATGGTGTAAAATTACTGGTAAATACTCGCCAGATTTTAATAAAAGTGTTGGCCCTAAATTTTCTCAGATTTAAAATCCCGGAACTAACTATTTGACTAACTCATATTGGTTAAAATAATCATATAATTAACCAATCTAATTTATACATAAAATTTAGATAAAAATAAATTTAGAACACACTCTAAATATACTTTAGATTAGGCAAGTATTTATCAAGTTTTTTAGTGACATATAAAATGGAAATAATGCGATAATATATAAAAAAATGTTAATTTTTCCTTCTAATTTTCAAAGGTATTGGAGTAATTGCCAATATATTGTTATTTGTTTTTTATTATAAAATAAGTTTAGTTTACTAACTTCAGATTCAAGAGTTTTGGTTCAATGTGGCGTGCAGTGGAGCGTGAGAGTTCATCCTCTCTTCACCAAACGAAGTGTCTTAATTGGCTTATGTCCCTGTATTTGACATAGATATTCTGGTCGTGGAAGAAAAATGTAGTATTTTAGCTCCTTAAAACAAAGATATTGTACATGAGGCTTTTCAATAAGAACATCTTTTTAGTACTATGAGTTTTTCATGGTGCTTTTTTTTTAAATATCGGGTTGAGGTGAGTGAGTTCATTGAAACTAAAAGAGAAGTTTAGATTTCCTGTTATAAGTATATATTACACGATAATCTTTTTTATTTTTTTATTATTTTTTAAATTCTTGCTACATACAATTAAGATAAAAGTTTTAAATGCTTCAATTTTTTTCCCTCTCACTTTATGTTTTATATGAATCTTTTTAATAACATTTTTTTGGTTGGTTTGAATACCATATCAAGTAATCAACATAGATTAGTTATGATTTTTGAAGTGCCAAAAGGTAGAATATTTAATATTCTGAAAACTCTTTTGTAAATCTTCTTCGTGTAGTTATTTGTTTATTTAATATATGAATCTATGCTACAAGCAATGGGATACTATAACACTTAATTCTTTCCCTATAACACAGATTATTTGGACATCTAATGGCATCATCAGAATATTTAATATTCTGAAAACTCTTTTGTAAATCTTCTTCATGTAGTTATTTGTTTATTTAATATATGAATCTATGCTACAAGCAATGGGATACTATAACACTTAATTCTTTCCCTATAACACAGATTATTTGGACATCTAATGGCATCATCTGATGAAGAGGGTGAGATTATTCCATCTGTTGTTAACGATTATTGGTTTGAAAATGAGAATGATGGATTTGCACCACTTTCTAGTTTGACATTGTTGTGGAGCACTAGTGATGAGATCAGTTGTAGTTCGGGAACAAAAGTATATTTGCGCGGCACTGCTGATGACGGACTCCAGAAGGTTCATAAGCAGATTATAGGATGGAGGTTCGAACTTTCCGATGAGCAGCAGCCGGAGATTTCAGTGCTTTTGAAGGACAAAAACCGGATAACACTGCAAAGGCCAAGGAAGTGCTTTGAAAGTGCTTTTAGGACAGTCCTAGTCACAGTATCTTGGCTGCATGCTGTGAAATGGAATCCAGAGGAAACTGGAGTTTCTATTTGGAACAAAATAATGAAGGCCTTTAGGCATGAATTTTCATTTTGTCATTTGTGAATATTCGGTCTTTTGCATATTCCAATTCGTTAATTAATATATGTTCTGTTTCACAGCTCATTTGATGTAATGCCGTCCGAGAATGATCTTATAAATCATATGTCAATGATTAGAGAGGCCGCCAAAAGGGATGCTGATTTCGCAAAGTCTAAGGTCTGTACCACTGTGTTTTTTACTAAGAATACATTAAAGAGGGTTATATGATAACTTATGCAATTGATAGAAACAAGCCTGCATATATACCACTTATTTCTTGCTTTTGGGTTTGTTGTGCAATTAAATGGGGTTTTATATATATTAGCATTCAAAAATTGAATTACTATGCTAATTGTTCTGGTGCCTGTTACACAATAGATGGCTTCCTATTTTTAAAATTTTAATTCTTAATAAAATATTTACAGATAATGGGGTAGCCATTGAACCTTTTTCTCAAATGTTAACCAACTTATTTACATGACAGAATAATAGAGTTGTTTGATGTCTGCCATTGTTCCTTTGGCTTTATACAGTTGAGTTGCAAGGTTGACATTCTCAATTCTTATGGATGGATAATTGCTCGATTATTTATTTGATTTGTCTTTAATCACTTGTTGACCTTTGCTATTTTCTGAATACAATGTGGATTCACCATATGGCATCATTTTCATTTTTTGTTTACTTTTTCTTTAATAAAAAACTTGAATCTACAGTATCTGCTAAACTTCATTGGAGAGGGGGATTCAAATGAACTATTCCATGAGGTCAGCGAAATTGTTAGCTCTTTGTTTTTTTCTTTGTTTTTCTATTTATGTAGCTATTCTTTTATGTTCTTTCTTATTTCAGTTATTTGAGGTTATGTTGGTTAATGGCAGGATGTTCGATCCTCTAGAAAACCAAAATTTATAATTGACTCAGAAGAGGAGGAGAGTGACAAGTCCGATGGTGAACTTGGCGTCAATGTTGGGCAAAGTGTTGGTTATGATACTGTTTGTGCAATTTGTGACAATGGTGGTGAAATACTTCCGTATGTCTTCTCAATACAAGTTCATGGTTATAAGGACTTGCATTATTTTGCTCTCCATCCTTTATGTATTGCTAAGAAATTAGGGCATTTTCACATTTGTTTTACTGAACTAGTTACTTTTGTTACAATAATTCAGCTGTGAAGGAAGATGCTTAAGATCCTTCCATCCAACTATAGAGGATGGTAAAGATTCATTGTGTGATTCTCTTGGATTCACTAAAGCTCAAGTTACAGTAAGTAACTATCTCCCATCTTCAGCTGTTCTAAGAAAAAAGTAGAACAAATATAAGTTGAGCCATGTTTGGATGTATTTTCTCATAAGGAGTGGAAAAAAGAGTAAATGGGAGCCAATTATCTTGGTTCTCCTCTTCGGTTATACTCTGTAATAAAGTATTTCAAATTGAATAAAAACTAAGATTTTTCATTAGCACTTTTGAAAGCAAGTGATGCTGAATACTCTGCTTGAAACTTCCCATTATTTTGCTTCCCCTCCTGTTTCATTTTCATCTCAAAGTCTCAAATTCAGTGTTAACAATATATGTCTCTATTTCCAATTGTAGCTTTATAAGACCAAATCTAAACTTTGCAGGCCTTTCCAAACTTTTACTGTGAAAATTGTAAAAATAAGAAGCATCAATGCTTTGCTTGTGGCAACTTGGGTTCATCTGATGAATCATCAAATGCAGAGGTACATTTCAAATACTTATTATTTTTTAATATTTTTAATGTAACTCATATTTCTTAGTCTTACAGGAAACATCACAATAATAAATGCTATTTAGGCCCTAATCTCTAAAGCTGTATTTGGATATTGTCTAGACAGAAATACATAGACTAAGGACATAAAAACTTGATTAGTTGTGGACAAAGGATTAGAGACAATTTTTCAGGACAATGGATTTGCCTTTAACACATCTGGTTTCCCACTGTTCAAACTTCAAACACAACCAATTATTCATTCCCTAACTTAGAGCACTCAATCATCATTCTTACATTCATAAGTCAGACAGACCACAATGAGCGTTTTGCAATGGGAAACAAAACCCGACCATTATGCTTTACTTTATTGGCAAAGCCAAGTTATTACTGAGGCTAACCCCAATTAATTTTTGGGTTGTTACAAACATTACACCATAGTCTCATCAAGATATTGGACTCGTGTTAGTTGCATTGACCTCTCCCCACTTCTTAGATTCCCACTTTAGGGCCCTAACAGATGTAAGCAAGAGTATGGACTTGACCATTAATGAGATCTTTACACTTGTCACTAAGATGATTCTGGTGCTGTGGGGCATACTATTCTTTCCATTGCTGAATGCCAAGATTCGCCATGACATCAAATGGATTTCAAGAATAGGTTTTTGCATGTTTACCTTAAGGAGGTTCCATATGTCAAACTGCCTACTGGAATGGCCACATTATCAGTTAATGTAGTTTGAAATTAGAACACTCTTTATATGGATTGAGACTAGCACCAATGGTATGGTTTGAAAAGTTTTGATTCACATTGCTCAGCTTTTCATTTACGGTCACCCCATTTTATACAAAGGGTTTCTAATTATTTCTAAAGGAATCACGATACTTATTCATGTGAATGGCATTGTTGTATTCATTCTGATAAAGAGGGTGTCTGGATAATTAAGCAATTGATGCATTCAACGTTCTACATGAAAGAACTTGGCCAGCTCACCTGTTGATTGGAGGTCTATCTTAGAGTATTATACCTTTATATGGGAAAATTTGGTCTTGTGGAGGTCTATCTTAGAGTATTATAACAAAATGTGGTGGCAAGAAGCAATGTTTAAGCTGCATTTGAGATATGGCTTATGGAACCTGTGAGTTGTTATACTGAAGCTTTTTGCTAAATGAATTAACATGAAAACTGTTCCACCTCTGATGGTTTTGTATGAAAACAATGCTGCCATTACTATATCTCGTGCACCGCTGTCCATTATGACGACACAGAACATGTGACAGTGGATAGAATGTCTTAGAATTATTAAAAATATATGTTGAGTTAATGAGTTCTATGCACAACGTGTTTGTAAGTCATCAAGTTGAAAATATTGTTACAAAGACTTTAACCCCATATGTTTGCAAAACAAGTATTCTGGGACATTAGGATTTGTGGACCATTCTTATGAATCTTTTTTCCCTGAATATTCTGGGACATTAGGATTAGATTACGCTTACTGTGAAAGGTAGCATTGACAGACTTGTTGTCTTGTATCTCTTATTCTCTTTGAAATCGTGATATTCTGTGCTGGTCAAATATTAAGAAAGCTTTCCTGAATTTCAGTTTTCAACTTTTGTCTTTTTATTTTTGTCATTTCGTATTGTTTTAAATGTTGAGCTTAATTTACTTGTTTTCCTTCTTTACGGTTAACTGGAAGCAATTTTGTGGTTTGGTTCTCTTAGGTGTTTCCTTGTATTACTGCAAACTGTGGTCAGCACTACCATCCTGCATGTGTTGCAAGGCTACTCTACCCCGGCATTGACGCGGAGCAACAGGAAAGGAGAAAGAGAGTTGTTATTGACAAGACATTTATCTGTCCTCTTCACATATGCACTTTATGCAGAAAAGGTGAAAATAGGAATGTTCATGATTTGCAGTTTGCAGTATGTCGACGCTGCCCTAAGGCTTACCACAGGAAATGCTTACCCAAGTTGGTTTCTCTTGTTCCTTTCCTTTTTTTTTAATCAAATATCAAGTATGGTGTCATTGCTGAAATTCCTCTGCATATTTTTATTTATTTGCGTTGTCCTAAGTACCTCTTTGTCTCATGTTATTTTCTTAAGGGAGATTCCACTCACATTTGATTATGAAAAAGGCATTCCACAAAGGGCCTGGGATAACCTACTTGATCGTCGTATTTTGATGTATTGTATGTAAGTTATTACTTATTACTGTTCAATAATTTCATAATGCAAATTTGTCTTTTGATTGTTATTTTCCATATGCTATACCATTGCTATATTGTTTCTAATCCTTTGTTGTTCAGGGATCATGAGATAGTTCCAGAACTTGGTACTCCTGCTAGAAATCATCTAGTATTTCCATATAATAAAGTGAAGGAAAAGAAACAAGGCCACAAATTATTCAGCAAAGAGAAGGATGCTATACTATTGAGGAAAAGTTTCGAAGATCTTCCTCAGAAGAAGTCATTGGCAACTAACCTGGTTACAAGGGAAAGCATAGCTATCCAAAATGATAGTTCTACCAAAGTTCGAGATAAAATATGTAACGAGAAAGGTCTATGTTTCTCACATGGATCACTCGAGTCTGCTGCTTCTAGCAAATATCTGAAAGATGAAAAGAAGTCTTTGTCCCGTAGATCCCTACCAAGCATTGGCAGTAAATTGATTTTGGGTAAAGATAACACACACAAGAGTTCAAGAATACAACAGGCTGTATCTCTGCAACGAAAATTGGTTAGTCAAAGAACAGAAACACGGAGCTTGGACAAGCCTCTGGGGAAAAAAGTCAAAACATCGCCTGACTTTATTCAAGCTGATATGGAAAAAGAGTATGATTGTGAACTATATTGGATACACTTTAGAGAAAGAGATTGATTTTGAAGTTTGTGTATTTACAATTTGAACATTACTGTTATGCAGAATTTTATCTTTGGTGAAAGAATCAATGTCTACAGTCAATGAAGAAGAATTCAAGAAGAACAATCAATGCTTTGGTTCAAGTACTTGTTTCACAGAAACAGGATTTGATAAGAGCCTTACTCTAGGGAAAGTGGAGGGCTCTGTTAAGGTTTGTCTTGCTTTTTACTACTTGAATGCAGCTGTAAGCATTCATAATCTAGAACGAGACATTTTGGGCTCTGTTATGGATTATTTTGGCTTTTCTTGTAGGCCATTCAAACAGCTTTACAGAAGTTAGATGAAGGGTGTAGTATCGAAGATGCAAAAGCTATTTGTGAACCAGGGATCCTCCATCAGCTTTCTATTTGGCAGGTTGAAACAACTTACCTTGATTACATTTACCATAACTGTAATATAATTCTGTTACTATTCTTGACTACAGAATAAAACAGCACCTAGGGTTTTCTTGGGCTGAGCCTGTGTCAGTTGTGAACTTGTAGTAAACAAGTGCCTTATCTAGATTATTAGTACAAATAGATGTTTGATACCCATTTCCAATTAACTTCTCAAATAGACAGATAACCCTTTAACAGTTCTTGACTAATGACTCACGCCACATGTAAGACGCTCCGTTACTGTCAGTTAAAATTTGATCATTTTTTGTCGAACGGATGTAATCTTTGTGTGTATTGGATTATTGACTTCTCCCTTCTTCATTGATATGCGGGATTAGTTTCTAGTTTTGTCAATGTTAAACATTTCGTGGTCAGTTTTGTTAGTTTAGTCCTCATTTAAGTAAAATTTCTTTGCTTTGATATTTAAAGAATTTGGTAGAAATGTATGATGTATCGTCTCACACATAAGGATATTTATACTATGAACAATGTTATATACATAACTTATCCACATAAGACTCTAAATAATGAGCTCTAGTAGATATATTGCTGCTACAACTTAAATATTAACTCTACACTTTATATGTCATGTGCGTGCTGGTTACAAATAGATTCAATCAAAAGAGTTTCGTAGGACAAAGTCAATATATCAGCTAGCTGTTCATTGTCATATACAAACCACAGGAGTGAATTTCTCTAAATCTTTAGTATTAGAATTATTTGAATTATCATCCATAATAAATCATTTTCATGCATACAAGAAAATGACATGGGAAGTGGATTAAGCTCATTATTTTACGGTTGTAACTAGGAATAGTAATTAAAAAGTGGTTTCTTAGATCTATATGCCTTTGTAAAGGAATTTCAAACCCAAGCTTTGTTCCCATATTTTCTTTTATGTTGGTACCTCCCCCTAAATCCCTATCACAGGTAATTACCATAGATACCCATCTCGATGGATTTTCTAGTTACTACTAATTCCATGTGCATCATACACTCATACTTGAAAACGTTTGACGTGAGGGATGCCTGACACTCATAAACTCTATAGAGACTATATCCTTGAGAGATGTCGGATTTGTACACAGCTACTAGAGCCTTCATTTCACTTTGTCTACACTTTATTTACACACGTAAAGCAACTCTACTCTGTTATTGCAATTTCAACAAGCCTTCTCTTTTCTGTTGATAGTTATCAGCACCTTGGAAAAAGTTGGAAAAAGTGTTATGCTTTGGCACTGCAGGCATTACTTTGGATATTCATACAAATATAACACATTTAAGTTTTTATTGGAAGGATAATCTTGATTGTCAATTTACTTACAGAAGCAACTAAAAGTCTATCTTGCTCCATTTCTTCATGGTATGCGATATACGTCCTTTGGTCGCCATTTCACTAAAATAGACAAGCTGAAAGAGGTAAATTTGTTATTTTTATTTTTATGTTTTTTCTTTTTTAAATACTAAGGCTGAACATATTTTACCTTTTCCTATTCGGTTGCTCGAGCTATGTGTATGCATGTGTACGTGTTTGGAGGGTTTCACCGTATCTGAGTAATTCATTGCCAATGCCTATATTTTCTCCCTGCTTAGAAAGGAAAAAAAAAAAAGGTAAAAGATATAAATATAAAATTACTCCAAGGGAATGACTAGCTGAATTGTGTAAAAATGCTTGGAATACGTCCGTTTTTTGCTTATTTAATTTTGTATCACATATGTGAATTATTATATATTTTGAAGACTTCACATGTTTGATTTGTTTCATTAGTGGTCAAGTTTCTATTTTCTAATATGTTATTTGGAATAAATGTCGTTTGTAATAATATAGTATAGTATTTGACTCTTTCAAAGTTATAATGATTTTTATGTTCATTTCAAATTCTTTGTTGATATACTACTATTTTGAAAAACTATTCTTAGTTTTAAATTAGTTACTAGTTAGGACAAAAGACATTAGTTTTTTTCAATATTGAACATCTTTATTAAGGAAATGAGTTAATTTAACTTGAGCCTTATCAACAATCTGAAAAAGTTATGATAGTATAGACCTAAGAAACTACATACACATAATTAATTAAGTAAAAATATTTAAAATAGAGAGAAGATTTAAAATAAAATTTAGTGTATGCAATTCTTTAGATAAGTATAATATTAAGAAATGAAAGAAATTTAAATGAATATGAATTTTCGTAGTTCTTAATCTAATAAAACGTTACTTTTGCGTGAGTTAATTCTTTGTGAAATGTATGACAGATATTGTATGAAATCGGTTAAGTAATATTCATGTTATAAACATTCTGTAATACACAATGTAATTAGCTGTTTAAACTTTTTATTTTTTGCTAGTTTATAGTTTTATAATGTTAATAATTTTGTTACCACATTTTATTTAAGTAATACACTTAAGCATACATCTTAGAAATAATTTTTTCATTGCTGAAATTGAAAAAGTAAATGGGTAATTTTTATTATTAAAATTAGAGTAAACTATCAAAATGGTACCCGAAGGTTAGCATCGGTGACAAAACGAATCCCAAAAGATACTAACGACAAATAAGCCCGGAAAGATTTAAAAACACGACAAAAAGAACTAGATATTAAATATATTCTAAAAAATGGCTTTAGAGATAAAATTTTAATGCAAATTTTTTAAATCATTATTAGAAAAATAATATCTTTTCATCCTTAAAATTTGGTAATTTTTTATCAAGTGAATTTTTAATTTTTTTTTTTAAATTGTGAATGACCACATCTTTTTGAAAAATAAAAAGAAAAATCTATAGATCAAATTTCGCTCCGAATTTTTCTGTGCACCTTTTAAATATTTATTCAAATGTTGCCACAAAAATTTAGATTTAATGGATAAGTCATTTGTTAAATATGAAAGTTTTTTTTGTTACTTATCAATGACCTTTTTGTCAGTAGCTGAATCTTTCGGTTACGGAATTGGTAATTAACCCTTAAAATTATGATAAGAGCTAGTTTGTGTAAGAGAATTTTAAAGTAACAAGGCAGTGAAGTAATGGTATGTTTATGTAGCTTCATGGGAGAAAAGAAGTACTATTAACAACAGAGAATAATACCTTAAATAATATACTAGTAGGCAATGTCATAGAATTACTGATTAATATCTGTTATACTTAATTACTGATTCTAACACCGATTACTACTTCTAAGTAATGATTTTGTGAATTGATACGCTACAATTCATTATACCGGATAATCTTTTCAATGTTTTTCCTTTCTCAAGTTCTTATTTACTAATGTAACATCTTTTATTGCAGATTGTTGATAGGCTTCATTGGTATGTGCAAAATGGTGACATGGTATGTACTGTGTAGTGTGTAGGCACAGAGAAGTTATCTTTCCAGTTTCCATGCCATTTTTTAGATTTAATTGTACTGTTTTATTGGAGTAAATGCAGTGATCTTGATAGTAGAATGGTGGTTGTACATCTTGTAGTACTATTTTCCACTAGTGAAAGAATATATATATATTCAGTTCTGAATCATTCAAGTTTTCAGTGCTTCGAATGAAATCTTCAGTGTATAATTTAAGGTAGGATGTTAATAAAATAAAACAAAATTAAAGTAGGTTGATATATGTCCTTCTTTCGGCTTCATTAAGAGCTGCTGTCCTATACCTATATGCGAAGTATTTGTTTTCTAAGGTCAGAAGACGGTGACTTATACGTTAATTCATACAAACATTAGGTTATAAATGATGTTTTCTGAAACATTAAAATTTTGTAACATTCAATTGTTGTGGAACTTCTCAATCTGAAAAATTAATAAATAAATTGGGAGGTATATTAAGTTATTGCTTGGATTTTACTATTGTTTTGACTAACTTGCGTTGTCCTACAATTACATATTATTGTTTGTCAGGTTTTAGACTTTTGTTGTGGTTCCAATGACTTCAGTTGTTTGATGAAATCAAAGCTTGAACAGATCGGGAAGTCATGCTCATTTAAGAACTATGATTTAATCCAAGCCAAGGTACAACTTTTGATCTAGTTCTAACCTTTCACAGCTAGCTACTTTGAATTTTGGTATATGCATGTTTTGTAAATATGTTCTAGATATGTTGGTTGTTTAGGAAATGAGCACATTCTCAAGATCAAAATGCAACGAAAAATTCTGTGAAGTGGGGGCTGTTATATGCATGCTGTGACGATAATTTCTAATGGATTAGTGTATCAGTATATTGGGTGTGCTGCAAAGGCTCCACCAATTTAGAATATGTCTGTGCCGTGTTAGGATCATTAATTGTGTTAAATAAATGAGTTTTATGAGTGCATTCCTCTCTGTTTAATTTAGGGTTCCTGATACATAAAGAAGTTTGTTGAATTTTGTCATTTCTAAGATGGAACTTGCTCTTTAATTTACCAAGCACTTGTTGAAGGTTCGAAGACCACATAAGGCTATCTCTGCTGATGTGTGTATTATGTGTGGGGCAAAAACATAGTCTAATTCCCATCTATTTTTGCTCTGCTCAATGACTAGTTTCTTATGATATAATTTTGTTTAGCATCTTTGATGAATGTTGGGTGTGCCCTGCAACTCTAGATATACTTCTATTGATTAGGTTTGTTGAGTTTGGTAGTAGAGAAGAGGCAAAAATTATGTGGAACAATGCAATTTTTGCCACTATTTGGACGATTTGGTTGGAGCATAACACTTTTAATGACCGATTCTCTTCTTATAAACATGTCTTATGGGATACGGTTAGGCACTTAGCATAGCATTTTTTTTATGTAAAGCTCTTGAACCTTTTAGAGGATTTTCCCTCTCATATATTGAGAGATTGGAGAGAGTTTTGCTGTTTTGATAGGTCTTTGTTCTGTTTTGCCCGTTCTATAGGGGAACACTATCCCCCCCACCTTTTCTGTATTTCTTTTTTCTCATCTTAATGAAATTCTTACTTTATCAACAAAAACTTTTCCTTAACGTGTTAAAAGATATGTGCGTTTTCTAAGCTAAGTTTAACAAATGCTTGTAAGTTTATACGTTTGGTAGTGTTACCAAAGCCACTAACGTAATTGTCAAGTTAGGCTTCTTGGGTGCGACCCTTTCCCGTTTCCTGTTTTAACACGGGATGCTTGTGCACTGGTTAGTTCTATTTGTGGCTGCTTCTGATAGTCTTATTTTTAAAGTAGTTATAATCTTTCATTCTTTTATATTGTTTAATTTTCTGTTTCTTTTCTCTTCTCCCCTTCCTTCTACAATGAGGGCATGTATTTCTAAGGTTGTTTCTCCATGCAGAATGATTTCAGCTTTGAAAAGAGAGATTGGATGAGTGTAACTGCAGAAGAGTTACCAAACGGTTCTCAACTTGTAAGGCCCAGCAAAGCATTTGTTTCCTAGTTTAATTTGTTATTTTAGATACACGAATGTTGTTAACATGTAATGTCTTTGTTAATTTCTTTCATTCTCTATACTTGACTAGATCATAGGGTTGAATCCTCCTTTCGGAGTTAATGGTTATCTTGCTAACAAGTTTATTGACAAGGCACTGACATTTAAGCCAAAACTCCTCGTACTTATTGTGCCAAAAGTAACAAAACGGTTAGTATTGTACTATTGTTTCAACTTATTTCCCCCATTTCTTTTGATATGGGATTAAAAAAGTTCATCTACCTTATGCTTATTTCGATTTGCCAGACTTGACAGAAAGAAAGGTGGATATGATTTGATTTGGGAGGATGATGAGATGCTTTCAGGAAAGGTAAGTTGTAGCTATATGTCCATAACTTTTATCTTGATCTTGTGTGAAAAACTGAAAATGTTTGAAGTTGTCCCTCAAACACAAATGTTAAGGCAGGTATCGAGACATTGATTTTTTTTGTTGGAGATAGAAATTTTTTTATTTTTTGTTCTCCCCAAAAGTGAGGGCAATAGAGACAAGACAATGAAATAGAAATTTCTTATTTTGTTTCCATTTTTGTTTGTAAAACATTATTCATACACAAAACACTTTTGACACCCATATTAATAAGGTTGTTACTAATTAATTGTGTATTTAAATCTATTATAATATATAAAAAGGAGAGTCCAAAGTTTTATTATGGTGAATGAATGACACATAAATTTTTACGTTTCATATAAAATTATCATGTCATCCATACAATAATATAGAAGAAAACATCTATCTTAGAACACATTTATACTACTATAAAGAATAACATCTATATAATTAATCTAGCATTAATTTCATAATTTCACGCATTAAATTATCTACTTCTAAAAAAATATAATATAAAAAATGTTAATTCATATCAATGATCTAAATTTTAATATTGCATATCCTAATTAGAGAGTAAATTTTACTTTACGAAAATTAAATTTATTTATCTATCTATCTATCAATTTATTTATAATGTATGAAAATAAAAATAAATAATGACACAATGAATTCTTGACATATTAGATAAGTTCTACTATTGCTATATAAACATTTGAGTGAAATTGTCATTTTATAATTTTTCTATCTTGATATCATCTTTTATTCTTATGTAATGTTTAGTTTTACTTTTTAATTCCTTTTATCTTTTTTTTGGGTAACTTTTTAATTCTTTATTTTTATGTAGGTTACTCTATGCCTTTTAATAGTAATGGTATTTCTCTTTAATAGATATAAATTGGTTAATAAAACCTAATTCATTCTCTAATTTTATTTTGCCTTCTATTCATATTTACTGTATAAATCAACGTTCACTTCATACATCTTTATCTCCTCTCACATAATCATATGTCTCTCACTCTTTCTCCTCTATCCTTGCTAATGTTTTGCACAATTATTTAAAAAATTTGGTTAATGACCACAGATCATTTGCTAAAAAATTTGCTCACTTTAATAGCAATGCTATTTCTCTTTAATATTCATTAATTATAATAATAATGTTAATAATATATGATGTCATGATTCATGAAAAAATAAATATTATTTTCAATTATTGAAATATTATATTCATATTTACATTACATCTAATAGCTTTATTCTTGCATTATAGTATTTAAGTTTGCTAAACATATGTATTAGGTGATGAACTCTTTCACATACTAGAATGTATAATGTCTTTACAATTTTATTTAGGTTTAATATCAATTTTTAAGATTTCTTTATTAAATACCTTATTATATATAAAAATTAATTCATTTTAGCGCGCGAGTTTAAATCTAGTTATTTTTTAATTAACAAAACAAAGGGTGTAGACTGTAGACGCAGTGGGATGGTGTTTGTTTATGTCTCCATTTCTGTTGTCTCGTTGTTTCTGTATTTGTGTCCGAAAGCCAATCTCCAAACATTAACAAAGGGATGCATGTATATTAGCTCATGTTTTGCATTTTGTTTATCCCTCCAGGCATTTTATCTCCCGGGTTCAGTTGACGTGCGCGACAAGCAATTAGAAGACTGGAACAACAAAACACCTCCTCTTTACCTTTGGAGTCGGCCGGACTGGAGTGCTCGGCACAGGGCGATTGCTCTACAGCATGGCCACATAAAAGACAAGTATGATGATGCGCATGTGAAAGGAATAGAAGTGAAGAATTATCTTATGGAAGAGAATCATGACTGTTATCAGGATTACGCTGGATTGCATGCGCCTGGTGACGTCTTAAGCATATTTGATGGTGTCCCGGACGATAATGGCGGTGCTACTCCAGAGGAAGGTGGCAATTCTTTTGCCCATTTGAAGGAGATGACATTTCCTGCCTCTGTTGAAGCTGACAGTATGGCTATTGACATGGATTTATCTTCTCCCTAGAATGAGCATTTCTGAGTTGTGCTGAAATTGTTATTGGGTATTTGAGTGTCTCTAAGAAAAATTATTATATTGAAAAATTGGAGTTGAAGTTACTATTTTGGTGCTAGTATAACTCTTAGCATGACACTTGATAGTATATTATGTCTAGCATATTATAATTTGCAGACTCTCTATTAGAAACTGACTCTCCACTTTATAATAGCTTGTCCCTGTCCTTGGAAGAGAGATTAACATAATTAAAGTGGTAATTATTAGATGAGGAAAGTGTTTTTATAATATTTTATTAAAAAGATTAGCTTTGGTTAAAAACTTAAAATAAGCTCTTTTTGAGTAACATAGGTCATGGACTAATAGTGGATTTTTTCTAGTTATATTTTTTTTCTTATAATATTTTAATTGTTGATTTTGCATTTTGCATTTTATGAGATTATGATTTTGTCTATTATAATAATTATATAAAAATTTAAGTAGTACATAAAAAGATAAATATGATTTATAATTAAAATTTCTTTAAAAAAGAATTATAAAAAAATTTGCTAAGAGAAAAAAAACCAATGTTTTAACGCCTCCCTATAAAGAAGAGGGTCCTTAGTTACATTATTTCATGGCTACTTTTGGCTAGGTGATCCTTAGTTGCTAAACTCTATCTAATTCATGCAATTGTTTAGGAAGAGTATATAAAAATTGTGATCTAATTTATATAATTTATTTGAAACAAAATTCAATTCAATCTAATCTAAAATTTTGTCATTTTGATCAATATATTATTTAGTTTAAGTTTTACTTGATTATCGGATCGGCCGTTTGTGGTTTTGATCTTTATATTGAAGCCGGGCCAAAGACCCATCAAGATGCTAACGATGATATTGAATTGAAGCATGAAAACCTAAAGAAAATAAATAGATATGTAGAACAGTAGAATAGATGGTAGATCGATTTAGCGACGCAAACTTCATCTGCCGTTCTAACTTTATTTACGATCATCTCAGCGACGTTACAAGTAGGGATGGAAGTGCGACGAATTAGACAAGTTTAAGCTTGACTCACAAAAATTGAACTTGCCTCATGATTCAGCTCATTAACAATCAAGTCTATTTCTTAAGCTCAAACTCAGCTGACCGAAAGCTTACGAGCTGGTTCGAGCTCACGAACTAGCTCAAATAATTAGAATATATATAATTTATAATTCTATATCAATAAATTATAACATATATTTTAAAAAATATTTAAAAAGATCAATTTTATATATTATTTATTTATCAATAAATTATAATTTTTTTATTTATATCTTACATTATAATTATATATAAAAAATAAATATAAAATATTAAATAATTAAGATTATATATATATAATCGAGTCAACTCACAAACTAATAAACTAAACTTATCCAAGTTTAAATTCGGTTCATTTAATTTATAAGCTCAATTCTAGACTCAAGTTTGGCTTACCAGCTCACGAATTTAGCTTATCAAACTATTAACTAGTCGAATTCGAGCTGGCTCATGAGCTGGCTTGACTTACTGCCAGCTAGTTACAAGTTTTACGGAATTATACGGAAGGAAGGGCCATCTGGTTTTGAATATAGTTCCAGAATTTATACATTTGGGAAAACTTCATCGTGGAGAATTGATGATGATTTTCCATTTGACCTACTTGACCATATATACAAACGGAGTATTTTTTCATTTTTTGGTAGTAGCAGAGCAAGCACTATTAATTGGAGTGCTGGTAGAGTGGTTCTTTATTTTGACTTGAGTAACGAGACTCATGGTCATTTTACCCTGCCTAATAAGGATCCAGGTGATTTTTCCAGTTGTGTCTTGAGAAACTGCCTTTCTGTTTGTTACGATAATACGACAACAAAGCACTGGATTCTGTGGCAGATGAAGGAATATGGAGATGCTCAATCTTGGACTCAATTGGCAATCATTCCCTTTTACCCGCATCTCTATTATACAAATGGAGGTTGTCCCTTACAACCTCTCTACCTCTCAGAAAGTGATGTGCTTTTGGCAGTTACTTAAATGATTGCAGCAGCATAGATTTTCCTGTGATTGACAGCTCCGGTGATGGCACGGAGACAGGTCTTAGTATGGCTTTATCTACCATCAAAGTTTAGTTTCACAAAATGGTCTTCCAAACAACTCATCCAACATGCCACTGCACTTTATCAAACCCAAATGCAAGTCTATTGTGTCTTAAAGCCTGTGTGCACTTGTCTTGGTGAAGCCCTTCTGGGTTCTAGCACATCCAACTTTGTTATTAATGTTATCAACTTTATTTATCCGTTTATGTTTCAATTGGATTTATGATAATCCATTTGATATTCTTTCTATTCTTGTCAAATATTTCTTTTAACACTGTGCACTCATGAGAAATTGTACTTGCTCTGATATCATGTTTTCATTAGGCAATTTTGCATTTAATAAAAAAGAAAGAAAAACCTAAAAGGGCAATTATGTTAGAAATGAGGGTTTGGTGTGTTGATGAACCTAAGTTTGATGGAAGCTTGAGGTAACAAATGAGTCACTGAAAGCATAGTTACATAGAACGCAATACGTCATATGTAAAATATTTTATATGAAAAATATTAATATGACGTTTCGGTACGTAGATGAATTGGTATACGACACATGTGAATTGGTACGCAGTACGCTACCGAATTGGTGAATTCGAGTAACTATGAGCTGGAGCAGAAGAATGTAGCAATTCAACACAAGGTTATAACCTGCCTTTTTTGTGAGGCCTAATTGCTTTTTGAAGTTTAGACATAGTATGCTGATTTTTCCTTTTACAATGGCTTGTTTACAGGCCTTTTTTGAATATAATAGAAAGATATTTGTTTGTGACACACATGAAAAAGTAAGTTCCTGCAGCTAATCATTCATCTCTGTTGTGACTATAATGGTTTAAATACAAAGCCTGAAGTTAAAGATTTAGTTCTAGGTATTTCACTTGAAAAAAATGATGTAACTGCCTCTGGTAGCTTATCTCCTAAGTTGTCTGTGGAAGCCAATGAATCTGAATTAGATGTCCAGTCAAATCACTTGGAGAAACCTTTAGAAGTGTATAGTGCTTCAATCCTGAAACGCAACCCATGTTAGATCCGGTTCAATCTGATGGATCCTCCCTTCCATCTGCACCAGATGAAAATGAGAATAATGCAGAATACAATGATACTCTCTCTGATTTTGCCTACAAAGACAGTAAAATTCGTGCTGTGCGAAAGGCTAAAATGCATAAGCATGGAGATATACTTATGAGGGTGATGCTGATTGGGAGAATTTAACAAATGATCAAGCTCTTAATGAAAACCATGCTGCTGAAGATTCTGAAAGTGTTGCAGTAGTTGCTGTATCAGCTGGGCTGAGATCCCATGCAGCTGGTCCAATGGAGAAAATAAAGTTTAAGGAGATCTTGAAGCGTAAAGGTGGTCTCAAAGAATATTTGGCTTGCAGGTATAAGCTGATCTTTGCATTTGCTTACAATTGATTTAGTTTTTTATTTTACTTTTTTTCAGTGCTTATTGGTTGCAAAACTCTTGAATGTTTCTAGGTTTTAAATTTTATTTTACAATTTTTATTCTTACAGAGAATTGCTGGAGATCTTTTGTGATTCATAACTGAATTCGCAAACACAAAAATGAGAGTATTTATTTATTACCATATCTCTCCTGTTGCATATTAACTTGTCTGATTGAGCGGATGAACTAGCTTTTAGTTGTCATTTGAAAAAGACAAAAACATATAGACGGATAAATTACCACATTCATTTTATTAGATGCCTGCTTTATTGTGCATTTCTTAATTTTGTGGTTTATGGTCCCTTTGGACACCAGAATTGGAATCGTAGTGTGGAATTTAATCTCAATTCCAATTTTGAGGATCCATATTGCTGAATGTAGAGTCAGTGATGCTCAATCTAGGGATAAAAGTCCTTGTTCATCTCTTATTAGGGAAGTCTACACATTTCTTGACCAATCTGTAAGTTTGTCAACGCGTTATGCAGCTATCAATTTTCAATTTTTCATTTCCTTGGCTCCCTTACCCTACGAATATTGGGATCCATATTTTGTATTTGATAATTTAATCATTTTCAGTGCAAGTTTCAATTATTTTTTCTTTTTGGTGGAGAAAACTCACTTGTTTTTAAAGGAAAAAATTTGCATAGTTTTGGATTCTGTATAAATAGAGTTCATCATTTATATTGAAAAGGTTAACTTTATGCATGAGCATCTTTAGTAGTTTTTTTAAGTTAATTATCCAAATAAAGTTAATGATCTTGCTCTAAGTTTCATATGTTTTGGTCAATGTACTTTGAGGGCTTTGTGTTATGTGTTTTTTTAGGAAATTGATTGAAAAAGCACCAGCAAGAACAAAGAAGAAAGACAAGAAGAATATGGCAATCCCAGGGGCACCACAAGCTTGGCATGCCACGGCAAGCACAAGCAATCCCCAGGGACAAGAGCGAGCAACGCCTAACCACTAGCGTGCCACGCCAAGGCCAAGCAACGTTTGGGCTCAACCACTGGTGTGCCACGCCATCTACATGCCAAGCTTCCCTTCCACACGCTTTCGTGCACGCCAAGTAGGCCAGACCATTGGCGTGCCACGCCTTGCTCCCCATCAACACGCCTTCATGCCCCCTCAAGCCCCAAAACAAGGGCGTGCCACGCCCAAACCACCATGTGGCACCTGGGTCAAATCCCAGGAACTTCCATGCATTCCAATCTCCTTAAGTGGCATGCCAGTCTACATGCCAACTTCACTCTTTTAAGACTAATGTGCAAGGCCCATGACTTCAATGCATAACAAGAATCAAAGACACATAGCTTTTAGTTTCAATTAGAAAGAAGATCATTAGTTGATTAAGATTTATTAGAAAAGATATGATTAAATTAGATTTTATTTTATTTTGTTTTGAATTTGAAAATTAGGTTTATGTTAGACTATAAATAAGTCCAAAGAGTTTCTGGGCAGACACCTTAGTTTCTCTGATTTTGAATCCTTGCTTTTGTTCTGCATTATGAGTCAATAATCTCCTCTATTAAGGTTAAGAGCTATGTTGATGTTGATGGACTAATGTTATTGTTTTTTTACTTTTGATTAATATATTGATATTTTTTTAAAGAGCAAGTTTTGTTCTTCATTTGAAGGGTTGGAATGTATTGGAAAATAATTCTAATCTTATTCGAATTTTGTTATTACCTTGAAAAAGTTGATTGCTGGAATTAAACTTGAAATTTCTTCTCATAATTCTTTAAGTTTTTAAAACTAGTTTTGATAAGTGACATAAAATCAACCAAGATTAATCTTTAAGAATTGTGTGACTTTAAACAGGATTTGATGGTTTATTAGATTAAGACAAATTAAATCACCAAAGGATTGGAGTTTGATTAATTATAGTTTGTCATAAAATACATATCTGCATGATCGTGGATAATAAGAAGTGTTTTTCCTAAAGCTTAAACATCTCTAAAGCCTTAACGTTTTTATCCATATCACTTTTATACATAATTCATATTTGCTATGTTTTAAATTATTTATTTTCAACACTTAAGTCCTCTCAATCAAGTTTTCATTCAGTCTAATTAGAATAATCAATTAACCATTGCTTGCTCATTCTATTAATCCTTGTGAAAACGATATCCATTTACTGTAGTATTACTTAATACGATTCGGTGCCTTTGCCGAGTTGGTTTTACGACCATCAATCTTCCCATCAATTTCGACCTTATCAGGGTCAATAGAAGAAAGATCCACTCCGAGAGAAAGAAGTTGGAACTGGACCTTCAAGTTTTCAGTCATTTGGTCCAACTTGGGAGAAGAATCTAACTTGGGAGAAGAAGTACCCGACTTCTCAGCCTCAAACTACTAGGCAAGTCGGGAAAAAACGTTATTCTTGGCCGACTTCAGCTTTGCGAGAGAATCGCTGCCTCTAGTCAGTTTTGCTACAAAGAAAGAAGAAAACAATTTTAGAATAGAGCAATAAAAACATATTCATTTATAAAACAAACAGATGACTACCTAGTTTGGTTCGAACATAACTCGACTTGGCTACCAAAAATTTCTTAGTATCCAGGTGAGGAAATCGGCTCCAACAATCTTGGAAGAAGGCAATTGTAAACTGCTCCACCTTGTCCAGATCTTCCAGGTTATACTTTACAACATTTGAAACTTCATCCCAAGTAAAGGTAAAACATGTACTCTCCCTTCTCAATTTGGTAAAAAGGTCATACACCACTCACAGGACAAACCTTAAAAAAATGGTTCTTAAAGTCATAAAAAGAATCTTCAAAAAATCCAAAAAAAACTTTCTGACATTAGGAATCTCGAAAAGAACCTTATTGTTGTTTCTTTGAGCTAAAAGGTTTGGTAAGTTGAAAAAGATAAAAGAAAACCTTAATAGAGGGAGAGATATCAAGTTTTTGACATATTAGCTGGTAAACCTTCATAAACCTCCAAGAGTTCGGGTGAAGCTAGCAGGGAGCGATGTTCGAAGTTTGAAGGACTTCCATTTCAAATTTGGTAAAAGGAATAGAAACTCCTAGTCTAGTGAAAAAACACTCATACATAAACAAGAAGTTCTCTTTTGACCTATTATAGTGGGAATAGCAAATTCTTCCTTGGGGTCAGGGACCTCCACAGTATACTTATCCTCATCCTCCCGACTTCTACATATCTTATATTAAAGTCAGAATTTTTCTATATATTCCCTATCAACCACGGAAACAGCTGTTAAAACGGGATCTCTGACAACGACGCCAAAAGCTTGATGCTAGCCAATCGTCGATTCAAAATTTCTTCTCAATAAAAGAGAATCACTTCATTGCAAGTATAGATCCAAACCAACAATAGACCCGTATTATAGTTTAATTTTGTTTGTCACAAGTGCAAACCAATAAAAATACCGAGAGTATTAGATCTCGAGTCATCTCTCAAAGAAATTGCAGTGAGGTATGCATGTTATCGGTTATGAGGTTCAAGGGGGTTTGCATATAAGAAGACAAGAAATTAAATGACAATAAAATAAAGCCAACAATAAAGATAACAAATGCTAAAAAGAGGTACTCATAGCAAGGATTGAGAATCAAGATTTTCTATCCTAGTCATTAATCATAACACAATAATTACTAAGAGTTAAGCTTATTACGTTATCTCCAACATCGGGAGAAAGTCAAATATGCCTAGTTAATCCCAATCCATAAGTAGCATCAATGCAAATAATATTAACCAACAACTTTAGATGACCAACATAAATTGGGTATTAATGACTCAAGATTACCAAACTTCTCTTTCCAAGTTAAGAATGCTCAAAATCTACTCTAAAACTAAGCCAAGCATTTTATCAAACACTTGGTGTGCATAGAAAAAAAAACATATTAAATTGCAAAAATAATAAAATCTACTACTACCAAATGAAAGAAAATAACAACAATAACTCAAACAAACATTAAAATAACATAAAATACCAAATTGCATGAAATAAAAAATCAAAATTAACAATAGTTCATAAACATAAAAATGACCAAAATGAGAAATGAATAAGATAAACTAAGAAAATTAAGACAAAAGAATAAGAAAAGGTAAAAGAAACTAGATGACAACAAGAATTAAAATCTAAATCTAAGAAGAAATTAAACTAAAAACCCTAGATTTTAGAGAGAAGATGGAGTTTCTCTCTAGAAAACTACCCTAAAACATATTTCTAACCTAATCTAATTGCTCCTTCCCTTGTTCCTTCTTGAATTTGGCCTCAAATATTTTAGAAATGAGTTAGATTTGGGACTGGATGAGCTCAGAAATTGTCCCCAACGTGTTCCTTTAAGTTGGCCACGTGACAAGTGTCACGCGTACGCATGGGTCGCGTCGCTTGTCAAAAATTCTTGTCACGCGTACGCGGAACTGGGCAGATTACCAAAACCTAATTTATTCAAAAATTCTCCATTTTTGCATGTTATTTCTTCATTTCTTCAACCCAATCTTTGCCTTCTAAATCTGAAATTACTTAACAAACACATCAAGGCATCGAATGGAATTAAAAGATTAAATTTGCAATTTAAGAGCCTAAAAAGCGTGTTTTTAATCTTAAGCAAAAATTAGGAGAAATTCACAAAATCGTGCTATTTCATTGAATAAATGTGAGATAAGTTAGTAAAATTCACTAAATTCAACACAAGATAAACCTTAAAATTGGAGTTTATCAACCGGTAGGAATGTTAGAAGACATTATGTGAACTATTGAATGAGACATAAAGGGTTATACCTACAAAAACAACAAAATAAAAATGTCACTATAAAAGTTCATGAGTTGCAAGTCCGGTACAATAACACAATCCTCAAAGAAATAACATTCAAATAAACAACTCAAAGAAGTCGAATCATTCTCATGAGATCGGGAACAGTTGCAAATCTACCAGTCCCTGTCACAACAAGGATCAAAATATAACCTACTTTACAATTATGAAAATAGCATCATTTGGGGCAAAGTAAAATCTAGAATTCAAAACCAATAATGAAACTCAAAATTTTGCAGCAGCAACAACGTCCACAACAGATGGGTGATCTCCAAAAATGACAAACAAGGAAAATTACTAATACAAAACAACCAGAAAATCATTTACAACAATGACAGCAAGTGCATTTTCAAAAAAATCTCTACAAATAGTGGCAAAAAGTCATATTTCCAAGAGATTACTTCCTAAGACAATATTATCAAAAACATAAAAACATTACCTATCAAAAAGCATAATCCAGCCATGGCAGTAACAAGATTAAAAAGAAAGGAAAACCAACCTTGATGATAAACATAAGTCAAGGAGAACGCACACAACCGCAATGCAAACGGACGATCCAAAACGTCTTAAGAAAGACGAAGATTCGAAACAGAATCTCGAAATGGAGAAATCTTGAAAGCGGACTTGATCAATGAAATTGGAGTCACAGTGAAGAAGAAGGAAGTTTTTGTGAGAGATTGAGCAAATTCTTAGAAGTTGAAGAAGCGAAAAAGTAAAAAGAGAAAGAGGATTATGTTTATATAACCAATATGGGCAAAATAGTCATTTTATCCTTCATTTAATGACACGCATGGTTACAAAAGAAACCGAAAGGATGCGCGAACAATTACAAAAAGACATAACATTCATATTTGAATCGCCTTGAGTATCCGACTTATTCTCCAAGACAGATCGTAAAATCCGATTTGACTAGATGAAAGCTACAAGAAATCAAGACTGACTTAGAAATGTTTGAGCTCGACCTAAAGAGAAGAAGAATGAAGTTTTTGTGAGAGATTGAGCAAATTCTTAGAAGTTGAAGAAGCGAAAAAGTAAAAAGAGAAAGAGGATTATGTTATTTATATAACCAATATGGGCAAAACAGTCATTTTATCCTTCATTTAATGACACGCATGGTTACAAAAGAAACCGAAAGGATGCGCGAACAATTACAAAAAGACATAACATTCATATTTGAATCGCCTTGAGTATCCGACTTATTCTCCAAGACAGATCGTAAAATCCGATTTGACTAGATGAAAGCTACAAGAAATCAAGACTGACTTAGAAATGTTTGAGCTCGACCTAAAGAGAAGAAGAATGAAGTTTTTGTGAGAGATTGAGCAAATTCTTAGAAGTTGAAGAAGCGAAAAAGTAAAAAGAGAAAGAGGATTATGTTTATATAACCAATATGGGCAAAACAGTCATTTTATCCTTCATTTAATGACACGCATGGTTACAAAAGAAACCGAAAGGATGCGCGAACAATTACAAAAAGACATAACATTCATATTTGAATCGCCTTGAGTATCCGACTTATTCTCCAAGACAGATCGTAAAATCCGATTTGACTAGATGAAAGCTACAAGAAATCAAGACTGACTTAGAAATGTTTGAGCTCGACCTAAAGAAGCTCGGCCTTAAGTAGAGGCTCTGTTCATACTTTGGTCCATAACTTAGCCATGCTCAAAATGAATAAAGCACAATCAACACTCTACAAATATCAATGTTCAGATCTACATTACTACCTACTCGACCTCACAAAAGTCAGACACGGCGACATGGGCTTAGCCCTACTTATTTCGATAAGTGACTAACTCCGACAACATCTCTTGTTGATTTAGAAGGAAGATTTTAACATCCTCCCTGATAAAAGGAAACAATTGTCCACCATCAAAGGTGGAACCACTTTATAAAGTAGTTATTGGCTCACCACATATAACTATAAATACTCTGATACCTTCATGTATTTTTCGAACTCTAATATACAAAAAATCTGCTTAAAATATTTGATAACTTAAACAGAGGAGTCCCTTGCAGGTACCATCTGCCACCTTCACCAAGATATCAGATGGCGGCACCTGAACCCCAAAACGTGAGATACAACTTCAAAAAGAACTTGAACCTCACATTCAAGTCCGAATCACAATTTTAAGTAACCTCTGAAACAGGCATAAAAACAAACTCTACGATGAAATATGCCTTTGTTATCTTGAAGTAATAGCGTTGAAGTCGAAGATAACGACAAATTCTGGAGATGATTATTTCAGTATCCACTTTGAAAAGTATGTATAACCCTATGTGTTTTAAAAATTTTCATTATTGAGAATTGGTTTTTTATGGCCACTTTCTGGATTGGGTGGAAGAAGAACGTTGGGTGCCATTACTTTGAATGAGTAGATGAAATTGATAAAAAAAAAAAAAAATACGAAGTGTGGAGAAACGTTCTACGAATAGCAAATCAATGGACATTGTGAATGAAAGTATTTGTGAATCAAATATTTTTGCAATGCTTCTTTGTATAATAATCACGGGACTTGTACTTTGATTGAGTTTTCTTTCTTTGGTTAAGTAGGACATAGGGTTGGCAGTAACGACTTGAGATGTTTATGTAGAAAAGGCATTTCATAATTGTAATGTAGTTTGATTTTATGAACTATGACATTGCAGTGTCTATTTATCAGATAGTAAATAAAGGAAAAGTATATGGAACAATTCTAAATCAGGCAAGAATAGAATAATTTAGTTAATTATAAATATAGTAATTAATTTTATTTATTTATAATTTAAAATATTAGTTATTAAATGTTTTACCACATTTAAATTAGGAGGAGATACGTTCAGTATCATTGCAACGTAAATAACGGAAACTGATTCAATTAGCTTCCGTCTCTTCACCCTCCTTTCTTCTTCAAATGTCTAAAACATAATAAATCAGAAAACAGATTTAGAACCATCCAATTTATAAAGAAAAAAAAAACATCTTAATGTTTAGTATAAGCACCATCTACGTAGAAATTTTAGATTCACCCAAAGGTATTTGACTGGTTTTTGCTGGAACCAAGATAGTTCCGTAGCATTATTGGTAAATAAAATATAATTGTGGGCCCCAGTGGCGGAGCTTAGTTCAGACAAGGGGTGGCCATGGCCCCCCCAAATTTTTATTAAAAAAATTAGTAATACTTTTTCAAAAAATAAAAAATAGTTTAGTTGGCTCAAATATTTTATTATGACTTAAAATACCAAAATTTAATCTTCATCTCTTGCTTTTATTGTACAATAATTTTTAGTTTTAAACATTCAAAACATATTGGATTTGAACTGAATTGACTGTATTTGCATTTCGCAGCTCTCTATTCAATAAGCAACACTTCCTCTACGTTTGAGTTCAAATATAAAAAATTAGGTATTTTTTATTTATGTAATTTAATATTATTTTATATTTTATTGCTTATTTAATTTAATTTTTTATATGATAATTAGAATATTCAATCAATATTGATATTATTGTATTTGTATAAATTGATAAAAAAATTCAATAAATATTATAAATTTTAATATTTGTCCTTTTAATTTCTTTTTTACATATTTTACCGGATATATATTCAAATTTCTATATAAAATAGTCATAAAAAATCAAAGAGTTGATGATGCATTTTTTAAGAAGAAGGCTAATATTCAAGAAGGAAAACATATAACTTTTATAATATCAACACCTGTTGATAGTTTTTCTACTTTAATGAATCACGAAAAAAATAAGATACAATATTCAAAAGTTTAAAAAGTTATTAATTCTTTAGAACAATACCCTGAAAAATGACTTCAAATTTGGCAATATTACCCAAATCAGAGAAATGTTAGACGAGCTTATCTTAAATGGGATCCATATCAAAAGTATCTTGACAATTATCTTTTGTCTGTCACCCCAAAATTTCGTTTCAAGTTCCGCCGCTGATTGTGGGTTAATTTAAATTGCAGCATTAACCAAAATCATAAAAAAACCAAATGTAACTAATTTGAAAATTAACATGGACAAAACCACAAAACTAACATGAAAGGAACTAACACCAAATTTACTAACGCCATAACATTAAGACAAAAAGCATTCTTTTCATAGTGCAATGGTTACATAAATCACTAACCAACTCAAGTGCACCTTAATTAGCAACAAGCTCTTGTCTATTTGAAATGAGAATATCACAGTCACGTCAAACCAAAAAGTCCAATCAGATTTGTACAGAACTACAGATCCATAATAAATATTAATTATATCTTCGAGGACAATTTTAATAGTTTATTTTTTTTAAGAATCCCCATTTGTCAAAGTTAGATTCATAATAAATAATATTAATTATTATAATTAATTATAATTATACTTTCACCGCCGTGAGCTGTGCTCGTCGGAGTGGAAATACTGCAAAGTACACCACTCTCTCTCTCTCTCTCTCTTCTGTCTTCTTGGATCCAAAAAATCATTGTGGATTTCTCTCTCTGTCTCTTACTCAAAATACAAGCAAAGGTACTCTCTCTCTCTCTCTCTCTCTCTCTCTCTCTCTCTCTCTCTCTCTGTGAATGCATCATTTCAACTATTTCCTTTGACTTTGTAACCTTAATGCCATTCTGTTACATGTTAGTTTTTCAATTTCTCTGCAATCCAATTTGAGGTTTTTCGGGTATCACTTCACATTAGTGCCGCCAGTTCTATAAATTTGGCGTTGACCCCATTTTCTATGTTCATCATGTTGCTTCTGATTTACTTTACTAGCTGCCACGGAGTGTTGGTTTTGAGTGTAAGTTGATTCAATTCGCTGCAAATCGAGATTTGTAACCTAAAATCAAATCAATTCCCTTACGTTTTCCGTATATTGTTACTTGTTAACTATATATGTACATTGTCCTTTTCCATTTCCAGCGTGTTTCTGAATATGTGAATTTTATATATATGTTAATCAAAGTGACATTTGCTTTGTTGATTCAATTTATAGATGTTCTTTTTAATTAGTTTTTTTTGGAGGAACTACAAGCACTGCTTTAATTCTCTAAATGTTGACTTGTAGAAATGTTCGTGGGATTTTCTCAAGTCACTGATTAGGAATTAGGATCATGGTGCAGAGTATTTTACTTTTTCTAGGTTAAATGACCAATCAGGTAGTTGCTAGACCATTGCGGTGATTCTAGAAGAAGTTACCAATTAGGATCATCATGTGTTTCTGAAGTATTGAAAGACTTGAGAAGTGGAAGATTCAGATTGTGACTAAGAGCTATTTGTTTTCCAGGGTAGAGAATTTTGCTTTCTTGAAGACTGAGGAATCAGGCCCATGATATTCTGATATCTAACTGTATTAGGAAGATAATGGGACGAACTTCACCATTACTTATCATTTTTTTGGTTCTTGGTTCGTCCTTTGCCACGTATAATGTGGTAACGATGCTAATCCGCTATGGATCTTCAGAAGGTGTGGCCTTTAGTGATGGTTTGTTGTTGTTTGATCCCATCATTGAGATGCCTGCACATGCAAAGAATCGGAAGGTGTCTAAGGCACCTTTTCATGTCGCCCTAACGGCTACTGATGCTCCATACAACAAATGGCAATGCCGCATCATGTATTACTGGTATAAAAGGCAAAAGAACATGCCTGGGTCAGAGATGGGAGGATTCACTAGAATTCTACATTCTGGAAAGCCAGACAACTTGATGGATGAAATTCCCACTGTTGTGGTAGATCCTCTTCCAGCTGGTATGGACAGGGTGAGTTAATATAATGATTTTTTCCTCATGATGATCAAAATCCATTGCTAGACATGCTTGTGTGTGTAAATATGTGTTTCTCTGCTTTTCCTTTTAATATTTTTATGCAAAATAATACTGATGGTGTTTTATAGTACTTTGGTGATACGAAATGAAGGAAATCCTAGAAAATTTGCAGCTCCAATATAATAATTCAAAGGATGATGTTAGGTGGAGGAAACCTTAAGGATCATTGAGAAAACTGTTATTGAATTTCAACATGGAACTGGCCAGCAAAGCTTAAATTTCTTTAAATATTCTAATGCCAAGGAAATGGAAATCTAAGGGCCTTTTCCTAAACCCCAAGCTGAATACATCTTCGATCTTCCCTTTATATTCTAGGCTGAATGTGTGAGACTATGGGCTTCAATTTTCTGTCTTCATATGTTATGCGGGCAAATGTGGTCCATAACTCAATATCGATTCCATTCATCTATAAATTGAGTTCGTTCAGGAGGTTAATACAAATAATTATTATTCTCAACTACTTGACTTCTATTTGAAGCTTATTTTGCTTGTTATCCAGATTTTGTATTCATCCCCAATATCATTTTTGTTATTGATATTTGACAAATAGTTAATAATTGAATGTCTTCCTCTGCAGTTATATCCAATTCCAGCATACCTGATTGGATATTCATATTCTCAATTAGATGATTATCTTTTATTTATTGTTTTATTCTGCCCATAGTACACCAACTAAGCCTTGTCTCGCTAGGTGGAGTCAGCCATATGGATCAAACAATGTCATAGTATTAAGCATTCTACAGTAAATGTTATTCCCATCTAAACCATTAATATCTAAATCCATTTTACTACTTTCAGCTATGGCCTTTCTAGGTCTTTCTTCATCTCTAGCTATAGGACTTTCCTGTCTTCTCTACTCTAGTTACAAGGACCTCTAAATTCCTCTCCAAAACTACCTATTGCAAGACTCTTCCATCTTCTCAACAACAGGCACTACCCCAATTCTCCCCAATGCATTCATTTCTAAATTCTAATCCTGTTTTCCCTAATTTCTTCACTCATCCTTTGCAGCTCCCTTGTCTCTAAAATGTTTTTCTTGTTTTATTATTGACTATTTTGCACAAGATTTGGTCGCATACAAAATTGCCAGTATTATTATTCTTTATGCAGTAAAATATACTATCCATACAATTCAAATGATTTGACTTATTGGTTAATATCTTTTCAGGGATACATTGTTCTAAATAGACCATGGGCCTTTGTACAGTGGCTGGAAAAGGCAACTATCGAGGAAGAGTGAGATCTCTTGTACTAAGTGATTTCTCTTTTATTTTACACTAAAATATAAAAAGTTGATATAGTTGTCTTTTGATGCAGATATGTGTTAATGGCAGAGCCTGATCACATATTTGTACGTCCCTTACCCAATTTGGCATATGGAGGACATCCAGCTGCTTTCCCATTCTTTTACATCACGCCTGAGAAGAATGAAAAAATCATAAGGAAGTTTTTTCCTGAGGAGCATGGACCAGTTACAAATGTAGATCCAATTGGCAATTCTCCTGTAATTATCAGGAAGGTAAACGTTCTTCCCAAAACTTCCAATTAGCCGAAATGGATCCATACATGCACTTAATATCTCCGTGTTTCACTGGTTCTTGTAACTGATGTTATCAGTTGATTGGACCCAGCATTTTTGTTCCATCATTCGTATTATGGAAAAATCTTAATATCAGTCAGTTATACATTTGACTTCTGTGCTGTTTTTTAGGATTTGATTGAAAAGATTGCCCCCACATGGATGAACGTGTCTTTGAAAATGAAAGAGGATCCAGAGACTGATAAAGCTTTTGGATGGGTGCTCGAAATGTATGTCTCATCAAATATTCGATTGTTGATGTAGCATTAATATGCAAAGATAGTGACAATTTCATATTGATGTATGCTAATGGTTCTTGTTGGACGCAAGGTATGCTTATGCTGTAGCTTCTGCACTGCATGGAGTGCGCCATATTCTGCGTAAAGACTTCATGCTACAGGTTTGGGAAAACTTCATGTAACACTCGATATTGTATTGGTTTATGCAGATATAGTCATCAATAGCAGCATATATTGATGGTTAGGATTGAGTTTGAGGTACAAAATAATCCAAACTGATAAAACTTAAAATGGTTGGTTTAATTTTGGTATTGGAAATCTTTTCTAGCCAACCTAATCCAAATTAATCTGCACTAAAATCAGGTTGGTTTTGTTTGGGTTCAATTAAAAGACAAGTTATCACCTTCCTATAAGTTTTTCTTTATGATGATAGTAGCAATGTTGGATTGGGTTTGGCTTTAAGTGATGCAATGCAATAATCTAAACACTTACATGCAACTAATACTAGGTTATTTTTTAAGAGACATTTGCTTGCTAAAACCCAACAGTCATACAATCTTCTTAACATAAACCAGTGCAAACTGATTTAGTGATTTATTGTGTCAATTTGGGTTCATTGGGCCTATCTAATCCAGTGAATGCACCAATTATCAGCTCAAGTGGGTGTTAGATTGAATATGATATGCATATTTTGACTTCTGTGTATTTGATTTCTCAGCCCCCATGGGATCTCTCAACTGAGAACAAGTTCATAATTCACTATACTTACGGATGTGATTACAATATGAAGGTAAATTTTTTTGTTTATCTCTCCCATTCCTCGAACTATGCATGGTTATGATTGTTTACTATTGCTTATAATTTCCATTCTAGATCAACCTGTGAAATCTGCTTAATTTTCTTATTATGCCACAGAAGTATACTTTAGATGGTTTAAACTTTTGCTAAATACACTACCTATTTGTCATATATTTCAACATAACAGTTTCTTGTTTTGGAATGCGCAGGGTGAGTTGACATATGGTAAAATTGGTGAGTGGAGATTTGACAAAAGGTCTCATCTACGAGGACCTCCACCGAGGAACTTGCCCTTACCTCCACCAGGGGTTCCTGAAAGTGTGGTATGTAAAGATTTTGCCAACTAATTCAAACAGCTTGTCTTCTTAAATAAATTATCTAGCAAGAAATGCATTCTCTGATACCTATGACTTGATTCAAAACTTAAAAGGGGATCTATGCAATTTCAAGCTTTTTCATATTCTTTAAATGTGAACTAGACACAAAAGCACCATATTCCACAGGTTTAAAAACTGCTTTCGTTATACTTTATTTTTTGGCCAATTCTATCATGCTTTTCATTTGTTGCGTAACTTTTGCCTAACTTACCTTTTATAGTAACTTTTAAATATTTTAAAAAATTTTACTTTTATATTTTTAAATTTAAAATTAATTATTTAATTTTTTTAGCTGATAGTGGCCTCATAATTGTGAGAAATTATCACAGTATATGCAAGGTTCAAATCTCGATTCACATCACCTAGCCAATGACACCTTCGTTGTGGTGGCTGTGGCTAGTGCAACCGCCCGCAGTGTGTAAACTGCGTTGAACACATTAACGCAGGAATTGCAACTGTGATTAAAACTGGCAACAGCTTAAAATTTTGGTTGTAGGCCACTAGCATTGAACTATGCCATCCTTCAACTTTCCACTACTGCAATTGAAGTTGATGTAAACCATCAAAAGGCATTTGTTTTGGAAGTATATGCCTGATGAATCCCATTGCACCATATCATCTTTTGTGGCTAGAGTTTTTAAGGTGCCTGTATATTTACTTATTCCCCAGATACTGTTCTCTAAAACTTCCTTCTCATTTGTTCCCCTTTCAGTCCCCCTCCCCAGGATGCCAAAAACTGAAAAAAATAAAAAATAAAAAAAAAAAAGAAAAAAGGGTCTATCCTTGGTATATTACGCCTTTGGTTCATTGTTCAAAAAATTTAGATCCATAGATTACATTGTCAAAATAGAGTAAAGATTTCAGAGAGGATCTGAAGGCTTGTGGAAAAAAAGAGAATATTAGGTGACCAGTATCTCTTGTGGGGAGGGAATCCCAAAGTCATTACACCTGTGTTACTCAGCATCATCTCCCTTCAGCCTCCAAAGCTATTTTTAGTTCAGCTTCCTCCGGTGCAGCATTGCATTTCTGTGTCATCTTAATAGCAAAGTTAGATCAAGGATTAGACTTTTCAAAATATGGTTGGTTCTGCTTAGCATATAGTTAGTTTAAAAGCAAATTGCTTGAACAATTTCTTTGAACTTGGTATTGTTAAACAGTAACACTGCTAATACTTTTGTCTATCCTCTGAGAAGCCTTCTCAGTTTTGTCCTCACTTTGAATCACCGTTTTCATCAATCAATTCAGTTGTCAAGTGTTCAAGGGTGTTTATGAGATTCCTTTCTTCTTTTAATGCTTGCATTGGGAGTGAATCCTCTCAATTTTTTTCCCCTCAATTGTTTGGTAAAGTGTGATCTTTTACCATTTAATATCTTCTCTAACATAGTTTTTCTTGGTCCCATTTAAAGAATGTAAGATGAGAGATCATACATTACCAAACAATTGAAGGAAAAAATTAAGAGGATCCATTCTTATCCTGTCATTAGTAGCACACTGCATCATCTTTTCTTATTTTTGTCTTTTTTCTTTTAATTTTTTTTATGTTGCTTAAACATGTCTTTGATCCCTATATAAATTTGGGTCATTTTGTTTTATTCCCTCTAAAAGTTGTGTGCTATTTTCGTAGCTCATTTTTCTCTCTTTCTGATTTTAGTGCCTTGTGCTCTAAACTTGCTTGCATTTTGTTGATATAAATGTAGAAAATTGTCTTACTATTGTAAAGTTTTTCTCAATCTTCTTTTGATTTGTATAGATATCACAACTTGACACCAAAATTTAAAGGATAACAACCAAAAACACCAAGCTGCTTTTTTATTTTAGGGAAAAAAGGCTAACATTATTGAAAACTATAAACATAGTTAAAGCTTCATCTGCATCTTTTTTCCTTCTTGTTTTCTCCCTTTCTTTCAAAGATAGCCTTTTTAAACCGCAGTATTATAGGAGGTGTTTCATTTTACATTCAGTTTATATAGTATATCTAACTTGTCATTTAATATATATACAGCTCCTCAATCTTTGCATAATTGGTTTATCTTTTTATTTTTTTCTTTTTATTTTACTTTCTTGGTGATGGGGTGTTGGGAGGGGAATTATTGGATTGAATCTTCTGAGTATTAAGATGTGTTAAGTAATAACGTGACGGGACTTGTTAGATATGTAACCATTCATATTCAGTTATTTAACATTCTATCAATCTAAGGGTGATTACTCGTTAATTGTTACTTCACTTAGTCACTTTATACATCCCCTCATTGGACCCAAATTCGGAATTATTGGTATCTTTATAGAGTAAGGAAAGCATGATAAAAAGGCATGACTAACCAGTTGTTTACTTTTAATAACGTGTGCAGGTGACCCTAGTGAAGATGGTGAACGAGGCAAGTGCTAACATCCCCAATTGGGACACAACGTAAATATTTTTTTTTTCTTTTTCATTTTTGCCCTCTTTGTATTGAAGGTACATGTTTGGAAAAAGAAAAATCATAGCAGATATGTTGAGACTAATTTTTTATTTTTTTATTTTTCTTCTTTACCGAGTTTAGTCATAGAATCATAGATCAATGTACAATATACCCCTTTATACGACAAATTAATTTCAGGGTAAGGTTTTTTTTTTTGGATAATTTTTGGGCTAGTACCACAGTGCCAAATAATTTGTTCAGTAAAGTAGTACACTTTAAGTGTGGTCAAATTGTTTATTTAATTGCATTCCCTCAACGACTATGATCGTTTCTGGCGATTTTTACAGCTTATCTGCATTCTGGGGTTATTCCATTTTATTATATTAAATTTTATTTTATTAAATAGAATATTAAAAACTTTTAAAAGTTTATCAGCTCTTAAAAAGCCAGTAATACCAATCGCACCTTGATGAGTCAATAGCAAAATCTTAATAATAGCAATGTGGGTTTGGGAGAAAGGATGAAAAAAAAAAAAGTCGAAACGAGTATTTGTGGAGATTATCCTTGATGGGGTGTGCTAAAATGAGATCTGTGAAACCTACAGAGATGGGGAATTTGTCCTGCAAATAAATGGGAACGGTGATAAAAATACAGATACATATTCTATAGAATCTGAAATTTCTGTGAAGTGTAAGATTTTTTAATAAATACTTTTAATTTTAAAAATATTGTTTATATATTAAAATTAGCTATTAAAATTAATCATTATGCATTGGTGGGTATAAATATATGTATAATTTAATTTATTTTTAATATATATTTTATATTTTAAAATATATTTTATACTGATATTGACTTTAGTGTATATCTAGAATGATTGTTTTAATTTATATATGTATATAAATCTATTTGTTAAAATTTAGAAACCTTAATTTCTTATTTCTAATTTCTCTTTTAAATTTTTACATAGTGATACAAATCTCACACTAAGCTTTTATTTTTATGTAAATATCACATTTTCAACTTCTAATTAAATTATTTTTTTATAAAATAAATATATTGTGAATTTTTAATTTATAAGTTAAATTATATTAAATTATGAATTCAAATTAATTTATTTTATAATCTTTATATTTTATTATTTTTATTTTTAATTTTTAAAAAATAATATCTATAAATATTTGCAGACATCTACCTTCCCAAGCAAAGATAAATAAATAAAGATTCAACCCATGTTTAAAAAGGTAAAAACTGAAACTTTGACATCCAAATTGATTGATAAATAACACTAGAACAAAACAAACCCAATATATTTGTTCAATGAAGTGCAGTTGTTCATTCAATTGAACCGACAAATGGACATTATTGATACACCCCCTAAAATCATGTGAAAATTCATAGAAGAAAATCTACAGTGGGTTAAGTGCGAGCTTTTTATCCTGTGACTGACTGTCGGCAAAAGCAAAAATGCAAAATTTGAGAGGTTCCGTGCAATGTACTCCCGTGACATTACTAAAAAATCTTAATTATTTAATAGATTTTGCCACATAACTTTTCAATGCAATATATTAAGAGTGAAAAGAACAGAGCATAAGACAGTGCATTAAAAGGGGCTGAGTAATTGTGCAGAGAGCGCATCATTGAACAGAAACAAAGTGATAAGTGTTGTCTTCTACGGTTCTACCCTTTGCATAATTCACGAGCACTCTCCCTTTTCGAGTTTCCTTCCACATGCTATTTATTTCAAGCTTGGTAAAGTAGCAAATTTCAGATTTGACATTATTTTGTCTTTGAGCAACTTTGTTTTATATTAGATATATTAAAAATAAGAGACTAAATTAAAAAAAATGTGTATTATTAAATTATATTTAAGTTGTCTGAAATATAAAAAAATCATAATAATAAAAATATAATATTTTATAATAAATATTTAAATATATTAAATAATTCTAATAAATATTAATTGATCTTAATATATTTTTATAAAATACATAATTTTTCCAAGTATTTTCTTCTTGCAATTCTTGGAAAAATGATTTTTGTATAAGATACGAGTGTAGTTGAGTGGGAAGAGTTAAGAGTTTACGCCGGAGGTTTGACTATCATCCTAAATATAAATATAAAAGAGATATAACATTGTTAGTATTTAGTTGTCATATTTTACGATAGATTCTTCCATGATGAACGTAAAAGAAAAAATTACAAGGGAAATTACTGGTGAAATAGATTAAATGACAAACATGATATATAAACATAAAAAATTAGCCAACTCGACATATATATATATATATATATATATATATATATATATATATATATATATATATATATATATTCAAATATTTAAACAATATTAACCAAAATTTATGAATAAATAATCAAACTTTATAACTAATATAATTAAACTAGATTTATATTTATAAATAAAATAAAAATATAATAGTGACTAATTATTTTGTTAAAAAATTAGTTTAAATATTTTTATGGCTAATTATTTTATTAAAAATATATAAAACAACATATATAAATATATAATAATTAATTTGATAATTAGTTTTTAATATTCATAAAACATTTTATAAAACGAATATAAAAAAATATTCACATCACAAAATTGAAGCGGCTCCAAAAATGGGCTATTTTTTTTATAATGGATTGGAGGAATGTGTTATGCCTAATCATAAAAAATTATTAGAAATTACAAATCAGAAGCTCAATTTTGGGTAGGAGTAGAAGACTAAGGATCATATTTTAGATAAGAAAAAATATAGATAGACGATGAAAATATTAAACAATGTGAATAATAGATATATCGGATGTTTATTTCATTAAGTGTACGGATTTTAATATTAAAATTTAGATAGTTAATTTGGAAATGTAGTGTGTTTTTATTTGATTGGTGATTGTTTATATAAAAAATTGAGAGTCATTTTGGGTGTGGGGTAGAAAATGAGAGCCGGTTTTTGGTAAGAAAACAAAAAAAATAAAAAAACCCAAATCAGAAGATCCAATTTGCTTGTTAAAAATTTTTTTTAGTGTTAGAATACAAATCTGATCCTCATATTTATAATTTTTTTTATAAAAAAAATAAAAATCATAAATCTGATTCTCAAATTTGTAGTATCAATACAAAATAAAAATACACTAAATTTTTATATAATTAAAAAACGCTACTTGTACTACAACACAAAAAATAAAAACTCCAAAACATATCTCGTATTTTATGAATTAATTTTTTTTACATTATCTTCCATACTAAAAAATGTTAAAAATCGTCATTAAAAATCTGACGATATAAACATCACTAGTAATTGTTTATCGGCGAATTTTAAGAATTCGACAATAATTCTAATACGAATTGCTTCTAGAGTCGCCATTTTTATTGACCAATTATCGTCTAAAAATTTCGACGATAATATATATCATGTAATAAAATATTCTTAAAAAAAAACTATTGAATTATCTCATGCGAAATTTGACAATAATATTTGTTTTAATAAAAATAAAATTACGATGCTAATCATACTTCTCACTTAGGTCTAGTCTTATTATACTCTTATATTTGGTTTTGTTGAAAAAATACCAATTTTAAAAAAATATATATAGTAAAATAGATTATATGAATGTAAAACACAATATATATAAAGTAGACCAACCAACATGTGTAAAATTTTATTTTTGATTTGGGAGTGGTTATTGATTTAATGCTTGCATCATACACAATGGAAACAAAGATGATACCTGTTTACATAAATATTTAAATTTATCTATTAATACATCATATTTGAAATTTTTTATTTAAATTATTTAAATATAATATTTACAGAAATATATAATATAAGATGTATTTATGTTTATTTAAAATAGATCATATCTCGAGTACAATGTCTAAAATAATCTTAACTACACATCTCGAATACATTGTACTTTGGATATGAAACAACGAAACAATGCACAATTCAGATGCTACCGGCATACATTTAAAATGCAGAGATCGAATATTGTATATCCGAGATACGTGCTTAGTAGAAAAGCAAGCACAGTACCACAGATGCATTCGAATGTTATATAAGAAGTGTGTAGCCGAGAACATTTGCTTCATTTTACATTTTTTTGAAGTTTAGATAATTTTAAAAGCATACATGGTTAGACAAAGGGATTACATTCGATCAGTGAATATTAACAAGTTAAATGCAGCCTGACATGTGGTCGGAGCACTGAATTTTGAGGTCGGTTTATGTATCTGTTACTTTTAATAGTTAATATGTTTTGATTTATTTAATTTAGTTAATTAGTTAATTAAATGTTTAGTATTTATTTGGATGAGATTTAATTTATTGGAACAATAGAATATTAGAATTTGATTAGGTATATATGAAATAATTTTTATTTATTGTGTTAGTCTATTATAAAATAATTACAATTTTATTTGTTATTCTTAATTAAATAATATATTCTCTTGTGTATTAAATTAATTAATGATATGAAATAATTTTTATTTGTCGTGTGAAATAATTACGATTTTTATTTGTTATTCTTAATTAAATAACGTGCATTAAATTAGTTCATGCTTAAATTTAATTAAGTTATATTCATAATTATTTTATTATAAAGTAACATTAAACATAATAGGCAATAAGTTTCAGAAGACTAATGAATAGTAGTTGTTCAGTCACCACGGTTGTTCTTGGCACGTCATGTGACTTTGGAATTTTTGCCACCTGAAGTGCTACCAGCTTATACTAGGGAGGCCGAGTTCGGACACGCAGTAGAACTAAGGGATTTCATCTTCACTAATAACTTACTCTCTGCGTTTGTGGAGCGATAGAGACCAGAGACCCATATTTTTCATATTTCGTGGAGCGAGATCACCATCACACTCCAGGATGTGGCATATCACCTTGGATTGCGCACAGATGGTGATCCGATAGATGGCTGTACTAGAGATTTTCAGTAGTTTCATGGGCACCCCACATGGCAATGAGTTGCAAATTCGCTCGGTGATAAGCTTCCACCCCAGTCCGAGGATAGGAAATAGAATTTCAGGCTGAAAATGACTTGGCTCAGGAATAGGGTGGCCCACATTCCACTAGGGGCTGATGAGGCTACTCTCCGCTAGTATATCATATGTTACTTACTTATGTTTATCGAGAGATACTTGTTTACAGACAATTCTGCCAAACTTGTCCCTCTGAGATGGCTGCCATTTTTAGAGGACTTTGACAGCTGCAGATGGTTGTTACGGGACTCTGCACTACTGTCGCACACCTATCATTCATTGTGCAATGCCACCAGGCGTGATACGACATACATTGCCAGGTGCGTGCTGTTAGTCATATCGTGGATCTACCACAAGTTCTCGACTTTATGTCCTGCCAGATACGATATTCTCGAATTTCTTCTTGCTTCGAGGTAATTATTTAATGTTTAGTTGTAATAATAAGAATGTGCAATATTAAAACTAACTGTAATTTTTTTTATTATTAGGTTGGCAGGACTTAGACAATAGACTCGGGACCACCATCATGACAGAGCCTTTAGATTGCGGTGCAAGATGGATGCGCTGAGGTTTAACGAAGTACGACGTCTAGAATCTTCATATGTTATACAACAAATTAATTTTCTGGTAGCCTGATCAACACCGTGCTTGGTAAGATATGTGGAGGGAGCGTGGCCACCAGCATAGCATGGTCACCATTGAGGGTGACCCAGATCGTCAACCCCTGCAAGACTACTTGTTGTGGTGGCAGGGAGCATACAATGTTCGTTTTCTCTCTAGTGATGAGGTATTGGTTGATCCGAGGGTTACGGTCCCTCTGGCGGATATTCTCTTAGTAACCCCGAGATAGCGGAATGCGTTAGACCTTCTATAAGATGCTCCGTATCGCAGGCGACGGGCATGTGTTAGACCCTCCAGTTACTACCCAGCAGGATGTCCCATCACCCACATTCTTTGATGGGCATGAGAAAAATATTGCTAGAAACTTCATGCTAGGTCCATCCTCAGGAGCACAGCAACATGATCAATCATTCATAGTAGGATAGTAGGATGACGGCCAAGATATCATGTTTCAGATTGACTTCAATGAGTTGTATGACCTCATGTGTACGCTGACAGATATCATTGACAACTTCGTAGATAGATATCGTTGTAGAATAGATATGTTGGTCCATCAAAGAAGCGAGCTTCCACATTTAGGGCACCAACATATTGACCTGGGCACATGGTGAGTCCTGTCAATCAACAGCATACTCATGCACATTGAGGCTATACTCAGAAATTTCTGACATATGAGGCTACACAGGCGGATCCAGTATATCCTTCTGTACCACCTACAAGAGTGTTCCAGGCGATTGTGCTACCTCCTCCACCTCCAGGTTATCAGTCACTCCCACCATCAGGATATCAGTCATTCTCTCACCCTTCACAACACCAGCCTATGATTTATCCTCGACCCACTCGACTTCAGCGACAGACACATCCACCTGCATGTGGGACGGGCCACCAGCTTGATCACCATCCTGGACAGTCGTAGTGACTTCACTGTAACTCTTTATAGTGCTTTATATCGTGTATTCATTTGCTATTTGTTTTTTGGTACTGATAGCCTTTAGACCTCTTGTTACTAGCTAAATTATGTAGTAGTTGCTTATGTTTGCTATGTATATTATATTATTTATCAGAATGCTATATTTGAAAACATGAAAACTTAAAAAGAAAATAGAAACAACACACTTTATTAAAATGAGTAAAGAATTAGACACAAACGTCAAAATTGCATAAACTTTTTGAATTTGACATGAAACAAGACTACTTTCCTATTAAAGTATTGTATCACTGATCCAATGTTGGAGCGCTAGGACATCCTTGCCTCATATGACCTTCCCGACGACAAGATTGCACTTCTTCTCAGATCTCTAAACAGTGTCCATCTCATTACGTAGTCATGTCGATACCGATCGTCCTTTCTCTTTCCTGCGCATAGATGGATTTGGCTTGAGCTTTGTACCATACCACAGGGCCCACATCTTCTCGTCCGGTATAGGAGAAAACTCAATCTCATAAACTTTGAAAACTAAAACCTTACGGTACACTAGATCAATAAATGTGCCCCACTCAATGCTTGTTGCAAAACATGCAGTAAAAGCATGAAGACAAGGATATTGTAGGGCTTGAAAAACTCCACAGTCGCATTACTGCATGTTGAGCCTAACACGATAAAAAGTCTGGCTCCAGGGACGAATCCACGAATCTAAGAATGGAGGGGTCAAAAATTAAAATTTTGTATAATTAAATATAATATTATATATTTAATAATAGATATAATTATAATTAGTTTTTTAATTAAAAAATTAATAAATACTTGTCAAATAAAAAAATTATCTCAGTCTTTATAATTTTTTCACAATTTTTTATGGTTTTATATCTAATAAGATATAAAATTATTTATTTTTAAATGTTTTTTTAATTAATTTACTTTATTAAGTATTTATGTGATAGTGAGTTATATTTTTATGTTTCTTATCATTAAAAAATATGACATAAAATAATATAAATTAATTGTACTAACAAATTTGTTATGTGAATCTTAAATATATTAAAGTATTTTTATATAATAATAGAAATAAAAATTAATAGAAAAATAATAAAAAAGAAACAACTAAATAAAATTAGAAAAAAATATTATTATAAATAATATTAAAGTATTTTTTATATGATTATAAATGTTAAAATTAATTTTAAAAAAATAAATGTAAAAAAAACTCTAAATCAACTAAAAAATATAAATAATATAAAGGTTCAATTATTTTGTCGATCCCTATAGTTTCACTGAATTTTCAATTAGGTCTCTATACTTTTTTTTTTCTTTTCGATTGAGTTCGTATACCATATCAAATTTGTAACACCCTAACTTTTAGCACCTCATGATCGTACTAAAAGTTCAAGCGTTACTTACCTCTAAACCTCTTTATTCTATACTATTTTTATTTAATATTGAGCCTTCGCGAATAAGAATCGAAACTTTCACTAAGAAGACGAAGAGTCAGTACTTTAAATCATTTAATCCCAAAATTACATATATCCACGTAGCATTATGTACATAGACTTACTCAAAGACCCTCAAATATAATTCCTACCCCTCTAAAAACCAAAACAATAAATGACGAGGGAAAAATAAAATCTAAGAACTCAACTTGTAAATAGAATATTCTATACTCTTGTAGTTCTGCACTAAGCCTTCGCACCTGTAGCTGAAATGGTGGAAATAAGGGGTAAGAACTGGGGAGTTCTTAGTAGGGTCGGGATGTATAGTCATATCTGTTTTATATATACTTGGTCAGCAACAACAGTCAACAAAGTACGAGCCAATTCAACAATTATAGAACACAAAATTCAATCACAAGCATACACAATCATAGAAAATACACTCACAAACAAATATGCGCAAACAAGTATGATGCATATCTATCCCTAGTGCAGGTAATGAGCTCATCTGTCGGTTTTGACCCGCTCTCGAAGCAACTCAGCAACCTTTATCTGAGTTTGGTTTTCAGTGTCATAACCTCTATAAGCAACCTCTGTCTTATAGGTGCGACTCTCTTGAGCCGATGTATGCAAACATAACCTCTGTAAGCAACTTCTGTCTTACAGGTGAGACTCTCTCTAGCCAATGTATGTAGCGATAACCTCTATAAGCAACCTCTGTCTTACAGGTGCGACCATCCCTTGGATTGGTCGATGTATCTCTGGAAGCGAATCTCGATGGACTCACCAGCATATCTCTGCTCGTTTTCAGCAGGTACATAATCATCATAGCTTGTTCTTTCTTTCATTTCTTTTATTCCTACTCTTTGTTCTCATGTGACAAAGGTTCTTAGATTCTTTTAATCTTTTCTCTCTGCTCTTCTGTGACAGAGGGTTCTTTAATATTTTTTTTCCTTTTATTTTCTTTCTTCTTCTTTCGTTCTTATCGTTCATAATATAAATCATCCTCGTATTGTTCCCTCGCCTTTCCCTAAGTGTCTTATGAAAAAGAATTATAAAGTTCTTTAATTAAGTTTGCGTTCTGTAAAACTTTTAGGATTACTTTGCTTGCTTGCTTACTCATTAATATTACACATTATAATATTCTTACAAAATAATATCTTTGAGAAATACTAATTATAATAATGATTTATTTTAATATAAATGAATAATTTTAAAGAAGTATTTAAAATAATATTTATAATCTTCTTTTTAAAACTCAATTTATAAGACCTTATTTTTAAACATTCACTAATTACTTTATAAATCACGAACTCTTTAATATTTTATTTTTAACTTTAGTATTTTATAAAATTATATTTGAACCCCACTTATTTTCATATTTATAAAAATAATCCTAATCTTTTATAAAATACCCATTTTTATCCCCCGAAAAATACAATTTAATTACTAATCTTTCTCTTACATCAAAATTGAAATCTTTAGTCATTTCTTTTTAAAATATTACTCGTAATTTAATCTATTTTTGAGTCATTTAATTATCGATTTTTTTCAACTTTTAATTTAATCTTTCAACTACTAAATCTTATCAATTTTCTCTAAATACCATATCACAACAGTCCCAAAAGTTTTCTCTTATATGCTATTTTCATATAAACAAGGAACAAGATCGGGGAACAATTAGTTCACTTTTCAAGAAAGAAACCCCAAACAAAACTTTAAGATAAACTATGGAAAAACAAGATACGTGACCGAGCAACCCCGAGATGCAATTTCTAACGTTCCCAAAATCCATAATTCGCATCACCTATTAATTCTATTTCATATATGACAATCCATTAGTGTTTTTGTATGCACAAATTATTAGTATTAAGTTGGCGTGACCTAATATAGTATTAACTTGTGCCTATTAGTGAGTTGCGGAGTGTTTGATGAGGTTGAGAATTCGCGAAAAATCTGTTTAATATAATATGGTTGGGAATGATGAAGTTACATCATGTTGAAGTTTAAGTAGCTGAAACTCTAAAGTTGGTATGAGTTTAATATGCAAATGATATACCCATCGTTCAAACACTAGCCTGTCTTGTAATCTTTCTGCATCAAGTCTATCTTATATTTTCTGCTTTGCACCAGACTTTTTCTCTATATTTTTAAGCATAAGAATATCTTGAATTTAAAAATTATATATATATATATATATATATATATATATAATAAATTCAAGAGTTAACAAAAATAATTAAATAAAATTTTATAATTATTGAAGTTTAATTTAATTATGATTTATTTTATTATTTTAAATTATCTATTAAAAATTATTTTGATAGTTACGGTTTAAATTAATTATTACTACTACTACTTAAGTTCCTATTGGGCCGAAGCCATCCATTACCGAACAAAAAGAAAAGGAAATGAAATGTTATGCATGTATATATGTATATAAAACTAATGACACGTTTCCTCTAAAAATATATAACACCAAGACACATACCCCCTATTCTTTAATCACCTCATCATCTCTCATATTCTCTATAGAACCACCGAACCAAAAGAAAGGAAAAATAGAGAGAAGGCCGTGTGGATTCCATGGTACCTCCAAGTTTTTGAGTTTAATTTCTTGTGATTCGTAATTTCAATAAAAAATTTAATTCGATAAAAGTGTTTATATCTTTTTTCTTTACGTATTAGCATTATTTTTGTTCGATAGAAATTGATGGTGATATAGCTCTCTTTCACCGGTAAGTGCATCGAGTCATTCAAGTAATACCTCAGGTGAGTGAAGATCGATCCTCCAAAAATTGTTGGAATGAGCAAGTAATGATTATCCTATATAGATCTTAATCAAACGAATAGAAAGATAATTGTTGTTGTTGTAGGTGCATAAAACAAAACAATAAAGGAAGCAGTAAAGAACCGATATAGAAACAGTGAAAAGAAATCAGTTAAGACTTTGGAGATGCTTTATCTTTTCGGATTAATACTTCTTATCAACTATTTTAAGAATGAATGATTCATTTTATGACAAAGTTGTAAATGATTAACGCCATGGATCATGGTCAATTAATCTCCTCTAATTCATATCAAACGTCATGGATCGTGATCATTCAATATAAACGAGGGTGAAACTCACGCAATTCATTCTCACTTGATCCTACTCAAAACGCCACAGATAAGGTCAGATCTTTTGGATCGGAGAATGAAGCTCAATGTTATAGCCTTAACACAATAGAAACCTCATCATCCAGTACTAACGAGATTATAAGTCACTTATCCCAATTAGCCCAGATGAATTATTGGTCTAGGTAATGCATTCTCAAGCTTTAACTCAATACTATCCGAGTTAGGACTCATAAGAGCTCATGTAGAATAAGAGGTCATACTCTCGTTCCATCCCAAATTCATTAGATGAAGAACGACAGTACATCCTAGAATAGAATCAAACATATATTAAAATAGAGAAGTAATCATATTAATCCATAGGAATCAGCAGAGCTCCTAACCTTAACTTAGGAGGTTTAGTTGCTCATAATTTACAAAAAAAATTTAGATGTAAAGTATGATACAGTTTTGTTGATTTTAGGGGGAAGAATATGTAGACGTTATTGAATTAGAGAATGATGCTATGTAATTGATTCATGAGGTGCGAAATTTATATTATTGTTGGCACAATTCTAACGAGTTAGTGGAAATTAATTATTTAAGTGTGTTTCGTGTTAAATATTATTTTTCTGAATGGATTTGCAGTTGTCGGATCTCACTGGAATTCCAATAGAGGAAATCTCATACGTAGAATTGAGATTTGTTTTGTTGTAGCAGATACAAGAGTTCTATTCTAATTATGCAAAGAAAGTTGGGTTCGTGACTAGGATTAGGAATGCCAACTTTGACACGACTAAGAAGAAATCAATGATGCCCATTAACCAATTGATACATTGCAATCTTATCGGGAGTCCTGAGTGAAGGCAGCATCTCGGGTAAAGAAAATAACAACCGCCAGATACAGAGCAAAGATGTATGTAATGTTTGATAGACAGAAGGATAATTAGATGGTGTCCAAATTAAAATTGAAGCATACCCACCCGTGTTCTGTCAAGCAAGCTGTGCATTACTACGAGTATAGAAAATTGATCATGCATGTTAAGTGTGAGATTCAGGATAATAATGAGATTAGCATACAGTCCAACAAGACTTACCTCACACTAGCGAACGAGGTTGGTGGGTCATCGAATTTGAATTACTCAAAACAGAATGTGAAAAATTACATTACAAATAATATATGCTATGCCGACAAAAATGCAAATGTTAAGGAAATATTGAGTTAAACAATTTACTTTCTTTTTCTTTTTGATAAAATAAAAGCTTTTATTTATAAAAAGTTAAATGGTACTAATAAATCACATAACAAATTATTAAATCTCCATCTAAATGAAAAAATAAATATTCTATATGTTAAATTATAAACGGAGGAGAAATTTAATATTCGATCATAAGAAATTTTAATGAATAAAAATAAAGATGAAACCGAGTCTTGTCTGTTTTTTAAATTTATACAAATGTACTGTAATGCAATATAGTAAAATATATTTTTTTATTCTCTAAATAGATTTTATTTTTTTTAGATTTGTAAATATTTTTATGAATATCAAATTTTTTTCAAAATGTCTTTCTTCATATTAAAATCCTATTACAAAAACTAAAGCATCTATAAAAAAAATTATAACACCATAAAAGGAATTATTATACTAGAAAAGGGAAGAAAAATCTACCAAAAAATTATTATTGAGATCTAAACTTTGAAAAACAATCGAAAAAGATAGAAACAGAAAATAAAAAATATAAACAAAAAAGAAGAGAGAAGAAAATATGAAAAAAAGAGAGAAGAAAGGAAAGAAGAAAGAAAGATAGAAGTAGTATTTCATATTTAAAACAAGATGGAAATAGAAGAAACTCAAGAAAAAAGAAGGAAAGAAAGGAGAAAGAAAGTATGAAAGAAGAAAAGAAAAAGGAAAAAAACGAAAGAGCTTGAATAGAAAAGAGAAGTAGAGGGCCACCACTATCAAGACTGAAGGGGGAGCAACAACCCTCAACACCAGCAAAGACGGTTAATTTTAATTACAACTTACTTTTTTTTATTTGTTTGTCTGGAATGAAATAGAAATGAAAAGGAGTATATATTAGTATTAAATGTGAATTTTATCTTTTATGTCTATCATGTCATTATTATATATATTATTAAATAGTAATTTAATATTTTAATAATATAAATTAAGAATAATACTGATATAATAATATATTGAATATCATAAAAATTTAATGTAAAAAAGAATGTTACATATATTTAAATATAATAAATAAATATTAAATTTAAATAAATACAGAATATTATTATTATTATTATTATTATAGAAAATAAAGAAGCATAATTACAGATATCATAAAGCAAACTAACAACATTTGATGTTTTAAAATTTAAATCACAACAAATAAAAGAAAATAACCAAAAAAAATCAAAATGGGATGGTACGTACAATAAGGGTGATGGTGGGAATGGGCACTAAAAAAGGGGTTGCTGTCTCCACTTCCGTCCCATTTATGTCCCAAGTTTGGGATCAAAATAAGATGGCGGGTCCATATTTTCTTTCACCCATATATTTTTTTTCAAATAAACATGTAGTCCGGTCTGTAGTCATTTGCATGAAAGATAGCACGACCCTTAATAAAAAAAAAAAATAGGAAACAATGTAATCCCTAACCTTATTATTTTGAAATAACATGATTCTGCTATTAAAAAATTTGTCAAATACTAATAAAATTAATTTAGTGACAGTTTGATTTATAATTTATAGGACACTTTAAACCCTCATAATTTTATAGATAGCAAATGACCAACTACCACTACCATTAATTAATATGCATTCTATATTTCTATATTCAATATGTAGTTTGTTGTGAAAAAATATTAAAAAAGTATTGGATGCATAAGTTATTTTGTAATTAAGTTCAATTAATTTTTTTATATATTTTTTCTTTTTCTTCAACTGATTTTTATTGTATCAATAACTATATATATATATCAACTTGGTTACTAAAACAATTTAATCATATAACATCACCGAAAATACTATATATAATAATTTTTATTTGGATTTAACTCTTTTATTTACTCAACTACTCTAATGATCATTAAAAATAATTTAATTAAATAATTATATAACATATTTTATACCAATAATATATAATACATCAACATTAAACTCTTTATTTTACTAACCAGAACATTAAGAATACATACTTATTTCGGTCCTTAATAATTTATTGGAAAGATTAGCTATGAGGCTCCAATAAAAAAATTATCCATTTCATTTTTTGATATTTAATCTTGTGAGACTGATTAGTCCCTCTATTAGTTATCTCTATCTAAAATAAATTATGTGACACGTTAATCACTAATATATATATTCTATTTAATATTTATAAATAAAAATTATTTAAAAATAATTAATATTTCTTAGTTTTACACAATAAATTTAGCCAATGTATTTGAAAAAATAACAAAAAGAAAACTAAACGTCTTTGACAATTATCTTTAAAAGACGACAAGACTCCCAACAAAAAAAAATTTATCAACCTTATTAGTTGACTATTAACGAATAAATCAATAGTTTAACTTGCTATATGTAGGTTTATTCTGTTAATATAAAAAAATTATTCACATAAGGGTTAACTAATCTTATAAAAATAAAGATCAAAAGTTAAAAAATATTTTTTTTTATTAAAGAATTCATTATCTTTTGAAGTAATTATCAGAAATGAGGTCGTCTAGGGTTTTTTTCTAACATTAATTAGGGGTGTTCGCGACGCGATTTGGATTGATTTTGAGTCAAAAATTCATCCGATTCGAACACTAATTTTACTTGCGATGCGGTTTGAATTAGATAATTTTTTTTTAAAATCCAATCCGATCCGATCCAATTTCAAACGGTTTGGATTGAATTGGATTTGTGGTTTTATAAATTAAAAAAGGAAAAACTACCAAAAGTACCCATAAAGTTTACGAACGCTGACAAAAATACCCATAAACTAAGGAAATTAATGATGTACCCATGGAAGATGAGTTCCGTATGACAAAAGTATCCAAATTCTAATTTTTTGTTTTTTTTAATAAAATTCTCAAACTATCCCCACCCTCAACCTCAACTCACTTTTTTAATCTTCCATAACTCAAAATGCACCTTTAAAACTTGCTATGGAATCCAAAACTACTCCTACAACAGATGAAATGAACCTTTTATGGTGGAAATTTTGAATAATAAACGCAATAGAGGATTGTAGCGCCGAGATTAACAAAAGAATCAATCAATACCGATGAAGAATCAGAGAAAGAATCATAAATGAATAGTTTTTAATTGTTTCATTTATTTTTTCCTTTTTTTTCTTAATTTGAGGGCTTTCTTTGTGTGAAGGGATTGGCGAAAAAAATGGAAAAGAGCTCATCATACTAAATTTATCTGCTAGGAATCGGTCGAAGTCCTCTACCACCACCACCACCACCACCACCATTGATTTTGGCCTGGTCTATTATAGGAGTAGTTTTAGACTCCATGACAAAGGTTTTAAAGGTACAAGTTGGGTTATGGAAGGTTGAAAAAGTGAGTTGAGATTGAGAGTGAGGGTAGTTTGGAAATTTTATTAAAAAATTAACAAAAAAATTAGGGTTTAGATACTTTTGTCATACAAACCCCATCTTCCATGGGTACATCATTAATTTCCTTAGTTTATGGGTACTTTTGTCAGCGTTCGTAAACTTCATGGGTATTTTTGGTAATTTTTCCTTAAAAAAATTAAAAACATATAACAAATCTTAACATCAAATTTTAAACAATCAACAATGACATAGCAAGTCTCAACAATATTTTAAAAAGCTAACGTTAATATAACAATAGAAATAAAATTATAGGTTAATTAAAATAAATAAATAAATAATATTTTGAACATAAAATATTTATTAAATAATAATAATACATAAATAATATAAAAATATATAACAAATTAAACATGTTATAAGTATAATTATAAATATAATAATAAAATAAAAATATTATAGCACATTATGCAGATTGAATTGGATTGGATCGATTATGAAAAATAAATTTAAAATTCGATCTAATCCAATGGTATACAAAAAAATAGAATTCAATTAAATTTAAATTAATATAATTTTAATTAATTTTTAATTTAGATTAAATTAGATGAACGGTTTAATTTAGAGCAATTTGGATTTTCTAACACTTCTAACATTAATAATATAGGCAGCGAATGGTGATCAAGTAATTGAATTTGATCATCAACTTTTGTGATGGTCTTATGTGAAATGGTTGGATTTCACTCTGAGGTGTCGTTACCACTGAACTGAGATTTTCCGAGTGCAATACATGATTGTGACACCTCAATGCTTCAATGACAGTTTAGAAATCACATCACATGCAATGTAGTATCTCTCATCGTACCGAAAATGATGTCTCTATTAATAATTAATTGCCAAATTGTTTAGCAAAATATATTTATTTAAAAATAAAAGTAAACTCTCTTTTTAGTAGTAGATATTACGTGCATTGAATATAAGAATTCATGAAAAATATTGTAATTATAATAGACCAATATTATTCCACTGGAATTGAATTCTTTGAATTTTAAATTTCACTCTAAAAAATAAAATGTAATATTTAATATAAGAAAAAAATTATACTTTATTTTTTAAAATAAAAATTTAAAATTTAAAAAATCCAAATTCTATTTTACTTGGGACGTAAAGAAGTTTTCTAATGTGACATTAAATTCTGATAACATATTACATAGAATCCAGTCGTCACCTAATAATTAATCTTCATTTCCCTTTATGTTCAGAATTCAGATCAAGATCTCACTTCTAATATTAAAGTCACATTCCTTAATTATAACAAAACAAGCATTTCAGATAGAGGAACAAATCTTTCTATGGTTCAAGCTTGTCCACTAATGTGTGTCTCTATATGCACATGTGGGCGTTAGTGTATGCTTTTAGATGGTGAATTAATTATAGAGAGAATGATACTCCTCTCTTCTTATTTAAATGGCACTTTTTTTGTTAGTTATAAAATGTACACTTCTTTTCATACATAATTAAAATAATATATACTTTAGTCTATTTTATCAAAATATCTACAAAAAATATTATAATTTTATTAGTAATAATTATTTGATTGGTTCAAATAATTAATAATAATAATAATAATAATAATATACAATATAAAATATATTTATTATTATTGTAATAAATTTTATTTATTTTTAATATTTTATCACATAATATTTTAAAATATTTTAACTAGTTACAGAAATTTTGTATATATTTCATGATTAATAATAAAAAATAAATAAAATTTATAATAATACATTTTATATTATTATTTTAATTCACCAAATAAATATCACTAGTATATAATAATGATTATTTATAAGTATTTTGGTCAAATAGATTAAAGTGTATGTTATTTTAATTTAAAAAAAATAAAAAAAATATCATTTAGATATCTCATAAGAAAAAGAAATTTTTTTAATTATATTTAAATAATTTTTTTTACAGGAACAAATTCAGATTAATAATAAGTCATCTTTTCGGTGGTCCTACATTTCAAATAATAGTGCACTTTTGAGTCATATTGCTAATTATGTTTTAGAAAAATAAACTAGAGAACTTATCATAATACAGCATCTTGGACCAAATTTCTTGAACTAATCCAATTATACGCCACTAGAACATTCAGTAGATTTTATACTACTTTACCAATGTGCATGACCCTAGGCATCACTACTTTAGGCACTTCTTGTGTATAGTTTTAATTAATTAAATATATTATTTTGCAATGGTATATGGTCTGCACTATAGATTATATTCTCACACTGATGGTGGTCAATATAGATCTCAAACCATGTATGTATTGCTAGAAGGTGGAAATTCACGTGCAATCGATTTTATATGAAGTTGTTTTTGGATGAATGACACGTATTATTATTTATTATTTAATTTAAAAAAAATTGGTTTATTTTATACAAAACAATTAACTATAATTTCTCAATTTAAATTAGTCAATTTATTTTTAAAATAAAATACGGTAAAAAATTTACTATCATAGTTATATTAATTGATTTTTTTAATTAAATTATTTATATAAAATAAATCGATTTTTTTAAACCAAATAATAATATGTGTCATTCATCCAAAAATAATTTCATGTGAAATCGACTACAAATAAGTTTCTGCCTTATTAAAATAGTCTATTATTCTTTAGATGCACCAACTACGTTTCAAATTAATATACTTGCACTTTTGTATTAAGATTTGTTATAAACAGTACCAACAATCAAATAAAAGGCTTTCTTTTTTATAATTAAAAGTTTAAATAGATCCAATATCAGAGATTCTACCTTTAAACTTTTTGAAAAGTTACAAGTGTAATTGAAGGAAAAAAATATTTATAAACAACTATCACCAACAACTATTCAAACAAGAACTATTTACACATCATAATAATGCTTGCTAACGTGGGGCCTCAAAAATATGGTTGAATAATCACATAACTAACTAGGTGCGGTCTATGGTGGCCATAAATATACTGTGCCTATAATGATTATATATTTTCCACCAATTAGTAAACTACACGTGGATAGAAAAAAATTGTTTGATTTTGATTTTCATGTTACTAATGATGGTAAAATTGTTAACTAGACACGGTAAATGTGCTGGTGTGATTAAATCTGACTTCATAGAAATTTTGTTAAAAAAAAATAAAAATATAAATAATTGATGAAAAAAAATTGAAGCAGGGTTTTATGGTAATTTTATATGTAATAATTATAATGTATCGTGTAATAATTATAATTTATAATATAATAATTATAATTTTATATATGTAATATTTATAATTATATATTTATTATATTTAAAATTATATAATTATTTTAGCTATAATTAATAAATATTAAATAAAATAATTTTAAATTATTTAAGTTGATTTTTATTATTTTTTAAATTATAAATTATAAATTTTAAATTCTAAATATGAGTAATTGATATAAATTATAATAAATAAAAAATAAAAAATAATTTTTTAATCTAACATTTATTTTTAGAATTTAGAATTAATGTTTAATTTACAAAAGATTTGTGGATAACAAAATAATTTTTTTTTTTATTGTTTTATTTTTTTTAAATCTATTTTATGTTGCAAATAGATTTACACATCCAAATTGTTAGATCACAAAATAACAAAGTTACCACCACAATAAATAAGTATAAGTTACTGCACTTACTTTATTACTAATCCTTATTAGCGCTTCATTAATTCTCTTTTCAATATTAACAGAGATTGCCACATGTTAGTTTTTTATTGGCAAGTCAAATATTAGCCACCAATAATCATCACCACTATTGTGGCCACCAGAGACCTGGCCAACTAAGTATACAACAATTTACGGATTTTTTTGGGATTAAATTAAAAAAATTATTATTTCTCCAAAATATTAATTCCAACTTTAAATACGAGAATTTTTTTTTGCTTCGCATCCATTCGCCTAGTTATGCAACAAACTGCATTATCATTAAGCAATTTATCTAGTGATTCGGCGAATTGCTAGGAAATTCGTCCAATTATAAAAGTTCGCTCCCTCTTCTCCTCGCCCAATTACTTGTATCATTTCCTTTTTTATTGTTCTCTCAAAGGAATATAAGTACTGATTCTTAGCCATCATTTTAATTAAATTTATTACTTCTTCAATAGTCTTCTTCATATGGAGTGATTCTTCAGCTGAGTTATCTAAATCTTTTCTTATAATAGGAGTAACACCATCATAGAAAATTTGGAGCTGTATCTAATTGGAGAACATATATGGGAGATACCGTCTTACCATCTCCTTATATATTTTCCATGCATCATATAAAGACTCTCCATCTTACTGTCTGAGTGTCTAAATGTCTGTCTTCAGTTTTGTCAACCTTTATGGGAAAAAAACTTGGTTAAGAATCTACTAACCAACTCATTCCAAGTCTCAATGCTTTTCTTGGGTTGAGTTTCTAGCCATTGCTTGGCTCGATCTCTCAGAGAAAATGGGAACAAGAGCAGTAAATATTCCATTGATCTTGACTGTATCACATATTTAGAAAAAATTAGAGATGTGTTGATTAAGGTCTTCAAGAGGTATCTTATTGAACTGATAGTTTTGCTAAACTAAGGTGATTAGTTGAGGTTTCAGCTCAAAATTGTTGGCATTCGCAGTAGCTGTCACGATGCTACTCCTACAGATTTTAGGATTGGGAGAAGTGTACGATCCAAGAGTTCTTCTGACTGGCTGGGCATTATTGAGATTGTTGATAACAATATAATCATTGTTCTCTGTCATACTGACATCAGCTTCCTCTTCAATTTTGTCTTCAGAGTCTTTTTCAACTCTCTGAGCTTTAGCTTGTTTCTTTTGTCTCTAAAGAATTATTTCAATCTCAAGATCATATAGAAGAGGTTCATTATCCTTATTTCTCTGTATAAACACTCAGAAAACAAGAAAAGAAAAAGCAAAATTTCCTACGTCAAAGTGAAAGGAATTCTCAGTGAGACAACTAGCGAAAAAATAAATAAATGGAAAGATAAAAGTCTAGTATAGGTAATCAACCAACTAGTAGTTGTTAATCATAATTATCCTCAGCAAGGATGCCAAAAACTTGATATGAATTTTTCAAAACCACAAACGATCGGCAAGTACACCAAGTCATACCAAGTAATACCACGGGAGTGGGTTATCATTTCCACGAGGATTAACGGATTAAACAAGCAATAATCACTTGATTATTCTAGTTAGGCAAGCACAAACTTAAAGTTTCAATAGCAAATAACATGAAAACAGAGAAGTAAATAAGACAAATAGTAAGTATTGAGAAAATAAGGTGATTAAAAGAGTTAAGGTTTCAGAGATGCTGAGACTTCTTGACAAATGCTTTTCACTTTCCACCTTGATCATACAAAGATACATCTATGGCAAATCATTAGTAATCAAACCGCAATCCCTTGGTAATTCAATTTCTATTTAACCTAATTAATCGCTAATTCCTTAATCAATTACTTAATGAAAGAGTTGAGGTATGTTCACTGATTTTTTAAGCCACACAATTCATAAGAATCTTTCATAGTTGATTCGATGCCACTTATCAAGTCTAGTTTTAAAACCTAAGAACTGTGAGAATATATTTTCGAGCTTAATTCAATTAATTAACTTTTTCAAGATATTAAAAGAATTCAAGTTAGAAAAGAATTATTTTCCAACACATTTAAACCCTTTGGATGTAGAATGAAAACTTTTTCTTAAAAAAATATCAGTGCATTAATCAAAGGTAGAAAAGCTAAAATATTAGTCCATAGGAATCAATAGAGCTACTAACCTTAACCGAGGAGATTAACGGCTCATGCTTCCAGAGAAAGCCTAAAATTCTGTATTGTCAAAAGTGCCGAAGGATCCAAGAAACATGTGTGTCCTCTTCCTTATATACTAACCCTAAAACAAATTTCAAATTCAAAATTTAAAAGAGAATAAACTTAAAACAAAATCAAATCTAACTAATTAATATTTTCCTTCTCAAGTCTAACTTTAGATCTTTCTACTCATGATTCTCAATCAATGCTATAATTCATGGGCTTATGTTGAGCCTTGAGTAAATCACTTAAGTGTTGAAGAATTGAAAGCCTTGGTGAGTGAATTAAGATCCCCGGGAGGTAACCCATATTTCACGTTACAGGTGAGCTTCTTCACGTTGTACGTGAGGCTTAATATTGGTCCAATTTTCTCTCTATCTTGCTCCAATCATGCCACACCTAGGTTTCCACATCTCACGGCCAGGTATTTTGGCCTCAATTGCTCTCTATTTGCTCTCCTTGCATTGCACGGCCTTTCTCTCACATTGCACGGCTTTGTTGTCATGCGTATGCATGCTAGATGTGTATGTATGAGTCCCTTTTTGCGCTGGTCATGCGTATGCATGCTGGATGTGTGTACGCATGACCCCCTCTTTTCATAGCCCATGTTCGACGACTATGCTCCCACATCCCACTGCTAGTGTTATTGTGCATACACATGCTAGATGCGTATGCTTGAATTTCTTTATAGCGCTGGTTGTGCGTACGCGCATGGCATCCGTACGCACAGCACCCTCTTTACTGTTGCATGGCTAGGCCTACACGTTCCACGGCTGCACCACAATTCAACCATTTGCTCTCTGTTTCTCTTTAGCCATGGCACGTCTTGTCCTCCACGTTCCATGGCCATTGTGTGTCTTCAATTGTGTGTACAAGGAGCTATCTGTTTGGTTTCCCTTTATGTTCTTCTTGTTCATGATGAATCCTAGCCTCTTCTTCCTTAATCTTTGTCAATTATCTTCCAATTTATCCTATTTCAAATAAATTCAAGTAACTCAAAGTAATGCTAATTTAACCATAAAATCATTGCTTATCTAACAAAAATTCTTAGCTTATTGAATGAAATTCTAAAGAAAAAATACTAATGATGCAAATGCATCAATATGTTACTATATTTATTTTGTAAGCACTTTCATGTTATAAATCCTCAAGATAAACAACAAAATAAATATTGTAAAAATTTTAACAAATCATAATAACTAACAAAGTAAATGTTATAGAAATTTTAGCAAATGATGATAACTAACAAAAACAGTTACAGAAAGTAATAATATCCAGCGCTGACGGTTGCCAGAAGTGGAAGCATTTGGAACCAACGCGGTGCAAGTCTTCCGTGTATGACCAACCTGATGACACAATCTGCATATCTTCTAAATGGTCTCCTCTACATCATCCATGTTGTTACGTATCCAAGTAGATACTGGACGACCCCTCTTCACTCGTATCATCCAAGGATTAGGCCGGATATGAGGCCCATCATATGCTTGCCAGTTATCCTAATGACCAATCGGTCTGAACTTCACTTTGTAAATTCTGAAAGCGAATTTCATAAGCAATGTGCCATCTTGAAAGATTGCCATAAGCAAGGTGCCACTATATTTACCATACAAGTAAGTACTACCAATGGAATTTAATGATATGCAGTGCTTGAAAGCCTCAACATATGGTAAAAATGTCCAAAACACCCGATGAAACATAACATTGTCCTCATCATGGTGGCTTGGTAGAGTTACAAGCTGAACCCATGTGCCTATGCGATAATAATTGTTAGAAGTTGGTTTGTTTAATACTGCATATAAAACTAAAGACAATGTAATAACACACACCTAGTAAGTACATCTCCATTGCAAATAGCTACCTAGGAATATCATTGTATGATTCCTCCCAATCTCTGTATATTGTAGCAATTATCCTGTTCTTTGTAAGCCAAACCTTTCTATAGGATGCTTTGTAGTCAAAGTGGGTCTCAACATATCCTTTGCAAAATCATTATGCTAATGGTTGAATCGACTTTTACCATTGTAAAGATAGTTTGAGCTATCACTTTCGAGTCTAACCTTCTATGATCTTGCCTCGTCGATGTTTGCAGACAAGAATGAGGACCATTGTATCTCCTCACCTCTTATTTTTTCTGCTTTCGACGATAAGAAACACGTATGCTCCATTGACAACCTGTTCCAAACTGAGTGTACTGAACTGAATATTTTCAATGGTCACTCTCTAATATCTTATACTCCATGGCCTTCCTGATGCTATTCATCTTTATTGCCATAAGAACTTCCTCCTTATTCTCAAATTGTTGCCAACTATGAACTCATTGATCAGATCATCATCGAGACCTCCTTGACCAAAAGACCAATCTTGGTTCATTACATCTAAATCCAACATGATAAAATGAGGCAGATTCTCATATGGACAGGAAATAGCAGGCTGAGTCTGTGCGAGTTGCAAGTCTATGAAGTAATTCATTTCAACAATATCGTCCTTCTCATGATTAGGTATATCAACTGGTTCAACTTCTACCTTCTCACCATCGGATACAGGGTTAACTAAATATGGATCGATCATTAGGTCTCCAATTGTAAAGATATCATGGCTTTTAACATCTACTTGCGACATGCTCTCTAGCTGTATATTCTGATCTTCGTGATTTGGCCCATCATTGCTGGCATGAGATGCATGTTTAGATCAATATTCAATCCTGTAATGTTTTTTCTCACGGCCCCACCTGACTGGGTGTCATCAACTAGATAAACAAATAATTTTAAAATATGAATTTTGAAATAAAATGATTATAACAATTCTTGATTTATTTTATGTCATCATCATCACGTAGTTGATATCTATGACAAACGAATAAAAATAATACTATAAAACAGATCAGTAAAACAAAATTATCAATTAATTGATTTTTATTTAAATAATGTCTTTTATAATAAAAAAGTATTATCTACTTCTATTGGATATCTGTAATAATTTTTTTTCACTCATTTTTTATGTTGCTAACCAATAACATATAAGACAAAATTACTGAATGTCACTAAATATCTCACATCTAATGGCATGTCAATAAATATAGGATAAGGAGAATTAAATATAAAAAATTCATTATGATGTAATAATATTTCTCTATCATAATAAATTTTTAATAGTGGCATTTGAGCCATTTTATAAATTAAAAAAAAAAGGTAAGAAAAAGAGGTAAAATAGATAAAGAAGTGAATTTTTGTGTGCCGTAATGTAAATGAATTCGTCTCACTCGTTGTATGTATATATTATTAGAATTTGTAACAATTCGTCTAATATCTAGACAAACTGAAGGATCGAATACGCAGCTTATTTAATATTTAGATAAATTGAATTAGATGTTAGTGCAGTTTACTTAGATATTAAGTAAATTATAAAAAAAAGATAATGATAATTAAAAATATTTTATTTTTTAAATAATAATTTTTTAATTTATTCTAAAAAAAAATTCAACAATAATTCATCTAAATTTTTGTCTATGGTTTGCAAATGTTTTACCCCTAATAACTTGCATGACTTGTAATTATTAATTCTCTAGATTCGGTTGTCCTCTCCAACATTTACATTCTTAGGTGAGACTATAATAAAATATTTTAATTAAATTCAATCATTCATTTAATTAAATAAGTGTTAAGAGTTGCAACCCAAAATTTGCCCTACTAGATAAGGCATGTTACATTATATTGTATTATGGTGCCTGCCAGTTCCCACAATCCCCAAAATTTGCCATAGGTTGCTCAGCACTTCAATTCATCATTACCATTCCACAATGCATTATATAATTCTATTCTTTCTCTCTTTCCTTCTTTAACCCATAACTTATTAATTATTATACGAGCAATGCTAAGAGCCAATAACATTTGTGATTGATAGTTATTAATTAATTATCAATGATGATTTGATGGTATAAGATTGATATGAAATTTCATTCAATGACTCATCTTTTTCTATTGGTTACATGCTGACTAAAATACAATAAAATTACTGACCCCTTAAACTTTTTCTTATTGTATATCTTTATCGCTGTCTATCTTTAATTTTTTGGAATAATTCCTCAAAATACCGAAGTAATTCCTATGTTATTATCGAAAAATGCTTATATAATAACAACTATATATAAAAAAATGTGTATTTTGTATTAATGTTATATAGGTCTTATAAAATACACCTCTTTTTTTTCTTCGTTATTATTTTTCGGTATAATTCCTAGGACAGTTGTCTAAATGAGTTTTTTTTTTAATCGTTTTTGTACTATTAGTTAGCATAACTTCATGCATACTATTAGAAAGATGCGTTCGAATAATTTTTAAGGATAAATCACTATAAATATATTTAAATAATTTTAATACTGATAAAAATGTATTCGAATTTTGTTATTAACAAAAATATTTTTAAATAATTTTAAAATACAATTAAAATGATCCACATTAAATATGTATTCTCAAACAAATTTTAAAAATTAAATTTTAATCTAATTTTTTACAAATATAATTAAAAAAAGATATTTTTATTCTTAATATTTAATAATTTTTTTAAATATATATTTTTTTGTTAACAATCAATAATATTTTTAAACAATAAAAAATATAAAGATCAAATTTGTATCCGATTTGTTGTGTATATCTTTTAAATAAATTATCTAATATTCTTATAAAGTTTTGAATCTAATACATAAATAGTTTGTGAAATACAAATATTGTTTATCACTTATACAAAAAAAATAATATTTTTTGGATATTTTTATTATATTTTTAAAATTTTTTAGAACATTTTTATTAATAACAAAATTCGAATATATTCTCATTAGTGATAAAATTATTTAGATATATATTTTTTAGTTTATCCAATTTTTAATTAGTTAATATTAATTAATTTTTTAAAATTCTAAAAATTTTTATTTGTGAAAATTTAAAATTTAAAATTAATAATTTAATATTTAAGATCTAAATTTAAGATAAACAAAACAATTAAAAAAATGATGTTGACTAAAATATATTAGTTCCCTAACGCTGCTTACTTGCTTTGTTAGAAATCAAAGTGTACGATGAATTTGAGACATGTCTACTATTGATGATTTAATTATTAATAATTTTTTTTATTTTTTATTTTTTTATTTTATTTTTTAATTTATTAATAGTTAAACTCATACAACATCGCCAATAAGTTATAGCTCAAACGGTTAGTCTTCTTACTCATTAAAGTTTAGATAAAACATATCACTTGAAAATTAATAAACTTCTTTCTTCCATCCTCTTATCTGTCTCTTTCTCCTTCTCTATTTCTCTCTACTATTTTCACTCTATATACAACTTATAATTTATATTTTATATTATTAGTTTGGCAAATCAAACTGTGTCACGAGATATTTTTTATTACAATTAAAATAAAAATTTTCTCTCCAAAATTAACAAATTTCTACTCTCTTTTCTCTTCTTTATCTTTTTTTCTATTTTTTCTCTTATTTTCTATCTTATTTTATCTTTATGTTCTACAAAAAATAAATTAATAAAATAATATAATTCAAATAAATTCATAAAATTATAAAAAATACATTAAATTTATAATTAAATATAATTTAAAAATAATTTCGTAATATTATTCACATAAAAATGTATTACTATTATTATATGCATACTTTTTAAATTTTTATTTAATTTTAAATTTTCAATGCTTATCTTTTTAATTTATATTTTTATTTCTCTTCTTTCAAATATTTATTATATATAATTTGGATAGAATATAATATTGTGATTAATAATTCAAATCAAGATTTATTTTTAAAAAAAAATAATTTTGAGTTAATCAATAATTATCAATATTTAATTATATTTTATAAAAAAATATTATTTTTAAATAACAAACATAAAAAATAATTATTTTTATTTATACAACAGATTTAATATCTAATTAAATATAAAAATATATACATTCAATTTTTTCAAATTTTAATGAATATTAAAATTAATTTTGAATAAAAATTAAATTTGTTACATAAAAATAATAACTAAAAATTCTTTTATTTAATTATTTTTTATTTATAAAAATTTTAATCTTTTTAATTGAGACCGATTTAATTTTTTATAATCTTTTTATAAAAGTAATTTAATTTTATAATTTTTTATTATAATTTATAATATCTAGATGTAATTTCAAAAAAATTATATTTTTTATAATATTACTGGCAAAAATATTAGTATTATAAATATAATTTTGACCAAAATAGATGTCTATTTGACTATTGACAGCAACCATATACTGATGGCAGAAGAGTAACGGCTTGGGAAGCTATTCAGAACTCAGAAGTATTGGGAATGACGACATTGATGAGATATTGAGATGAGATTATATATTATATATTTAGTTTATGGATGAGTCTCAATAAGGATTAAGGAATTAGAAAATAAGTGCTTTATAATTTAATTTGAAGATGGTTCCAAGCATAAATATCTATGGTGCAAAATTTTATGAGATGATTATTATAGAATAGAGATATGTTTCAAGAAACAAAACCAAATTAGACATTGGAAGAAGCTGCAAATTGTGAGGTTGTGGAACATAGGTTACCAACACTGTTGAGAAAACATTTGGAATTAATTTTTTGAAAACTACAATAATTAGTAAATATTTTTTTTTTTGGTTTTTTTACCATGTCGACTCAAATTCTTAATCTTTATTCATTTAATATTTTTTTACTAATTGTTAATTTAAAACAAAAAAAAATGTTTCCCTAGCAAAATCATTTGTATCAAAATGTTGGGAAATTTTAACAAATATTGTTCAATTTTTGGATATCACAGTATGCATGTGTGTTTTCCTTTATTTTGTGTGTAAAAAAATTGCACTTATTTTTAAATATTTAGAAATAAATAAATCAAACATATATTATCATATTAATAAAACAATTTCTACTTAACAAGAATTCAAATGCGCAAATCTAATGATGTAATAAGAGTAAATCATCTTATTCATTTCTAAAAGATCGATCACTAGTTCTTCAAATTAATTTACAAAAAAATTTTAATTAAATTTTTTTAAATATTTTAAATTAGTCACATTAGTTCTTCCGTTATTTTTATTATTGATTGCATTATTTATTGATATGGCAAGTTAAATGATATCATACTGATCACAATATACGCCTGATAGTTCTAATTGATTGCTAATATGATAATTTTATAAAATTAGATCAAATCAACTCTAAATTGAGAAAGACATTCATGTATTGAAATTTCTCACTTTAAAATTGATTTGATCTAATTTCATAAACTTATTATATTAGTGTCTAATTAGAACTGTCAAGTGTATGTTGTAGTGTTACTTAATGTATATATCATATCAATAAATTTTAACGCTATTAACAACAGAAATGACAGAAGGACTAATGTGACAAATTTAAAATTTTTGAAAGATAAATTTAATTAAAAAAATATTTTAGGAACTAATTTAAAAAATAAATCTTCTTTCAAAAACGAATTTGACTATATCAGCAAAAAAATTTTTTTACTATTTATGATTAGTGTATCAAATAATTTAATTTTAATTTATTGTCAACATAAAATAATTTTATATATATGTCTTACCTACATATCACTATATTAATAAAAATAATTATTTTTTTATTGCATAAATAATTATTTAAAAAATATATAATTAAATAACTGTGTAAAATATTTTTCTAGATATTAAAATTAAACTGATTAAATTATATATATATAATTATATACGTTAGCTTCCAAGTTGAACTTGAATTTTGACAGAAGAAATAAGGTTAGCACCCTACAAAACCAAATGGAGTACAGTCTGTTACCACCTACCGAATTATATTGGTGGTCACCCCACTTCCCACTTTACTAGCTACTTTAGTATCACCGAGTGAGAGTGAGTGTCCTCAAGCATATGCCACCCAAATTACACATATATCCATGGATCCATCAACTAAAAGATTATATTTGTACATAAAAAGTTAGACATGGTGAAACGTACACAAGCACATAAAAGTGCTAATATATATAAATAGTAGAATGTTATCATGTTATGTGTCTGCACTCTGCACAATCTCAATTGTGTATGTTAAGTGCAATAGAAACGGAAATGGATTTTTTTTCTGGTCCATCTATAGTGGACTATTTTTTATTTTTGTTAATTTATTTATAAATATCTTAATGGGTAGCATTAATCTGAAATTTGACCAAATAAAAGTATTCAAACCACACTCCTATGAATGAAAATGATGGTTTGATATACCGTACCATTACACACCTACCTAAACAACCAAGAAAACAGAATAAATGTATGAGAGGCACTTCTCATAAGCAGACCCTTCAAGAACCTCAATTTTTATTTATGAATGTATAGGTTGGGGAAAAGGGGAAAAAGCTAGATATCTTAGATGTTAACCAAATAAAATTAAATAAATACATAAATATTTTGATGATCTCGTCATATAGTCTAAAAGTGAAAAATGCTTTTAATGTTGAAAATTTAATATGGTAAAGTGAAAATCAATCTATACAGTATTAGAATATACACTTTTTAAAAATAAATATTTTTCATAACACTAATTATATATATAACAACACCTCAAATCTAATCGTGTCACATTGTCATGTCAATTCGATTTGAATGTCTATACTTAATTTCTATATATACACAGAAACATGGATCATGCTATTAATGTGTATAAGGTGGGTCTATGATGTCTATTATGATTACGGTGGTTAAATAATTTTAATAATATTTTAAAATTGTTAAAATTTAAAATAATATGTTTTATATTTTAAAAATACTTTTTATTTTTTTCTAATAAAAAAATATTAAATAATAAAAGATATTATTTTACTTTTAGTAACACTTTTTTAAATGTTGTTAAAATTTATAATTACTATAACTACTTTAATTATACGCACCATAGCACACATATTATGATTTTTGAGAACCGAACCAAATCAATTCATTTGATCCAGGTTAATTAGAAATTGGCCACTAAATCCATTCAATTTAAAATAAAAATTGTGTAACAGAAAATTGGTTAAAAAATTAAAAAACTATTAAAAATCAATAAATTGGTCAAATTAGTACAATTTTTTAACGGTTAATGAATTTAAAATATTAAATTAAAAAAATTAATTTAAAATATTATATATATAAATATATTATTTTATTATATTTAATTTAATTTCAATTAAACTTTAGAAGAACCTTTGAACTACTTCTAACTCTATCGATTCTTTTTTTTTTATTTTATCGAAAATAGGAGACTCAAACTCAAACTTTTTAAGTGAGTATAGAAAGATTATATCATTTGAACTATAGGTCATTTTCAACTCCACCAATTCTATAATCGTTGCAGTTTTCGGTGAAATATCCAAAGAAAAAAACAAAAGAAAGAAGCTATCAAACAAAGTTGTACTATATATACACATTGAACAAAGTCCTTAGCATGTCAATACACCACACCCAATAGTCTAATATACTCTCAACCTTGTAGCAACCATGAAACTCTCACTCACCCCATTACTCCTCTCTTTATTCCTTCTCTTGATTTCATCGCTATCCCAACTGCAAGGACACACCCCAAAATGTGACGACGACGATGACAACCACCACACCTCAACCCTCAAAGTGTTCCACATATTCAGTCCATGTTCACCGTTTAAACCACAAACCCCAATCTCATGGGAACAAACCATCCTCCAGCTTCAGGCCAAAGACCAAAAGAGGATGGAGTACCTTTCCAGCCTTGTCGCGAGGCGGTCGGTGGTGCCGATCGCCTCCGGACGGCAGATCACACAGAGCCCGACCTACATTGTTCGGGCGAAAATCGGTACGCCCAAACAGACGCTGCTCATGGCTATGGACACTAGCAATGATGTTGCTTGGGTGCCTTGTAGTGGTTGTCTTGGTTGTTCTTCTTCCACGGCTTTTGCTCCTTCCAAGTCAACAACTTTTAGGGGCGTTCGTTGTGGTGCTTCTCAGTGTAAACAGGTGATGTGCATTTTTCAGAATCCAAAACGTTTATTCAACATATTTTTTTTTTGTTACTATTTTTAGGTGTTTCCATTTTATTTATCGAAATATTTGACAATCTTTTTCTGATTAAAACTTAAAAAAAAAAAATGAATGAACAAGGTGAATAGAACTATACAATACTATAAAGGTGTGCACAAAAAAAAATGTTAAATAACAATTGTTTTTTGTTTTAAATAACAATTGTTTGTTTTAGTCTTTTTGGTTTCATTTCATTTAATCTTGGAACAAGTAATGTAATACGTGTACACTAGTAGCGGATCTACATGGAAACTATTGGGGTTAATTAATGTCCGCACTAAATTAGGATATTTTATTAGTGTACGAATATATAATATAGAGAAAATCTAGGAGAGACAGTAGATTTTATAGTTTTTAGTTATTAATAATATTTTTAATGGTGTGAAATTATATTTAATAGTATAAAATTATTTAATTTTTTTTAATAATTAAATATTAATTAAAATTTAATAAAAATACTAATTTCTAACACTCCTCATATATATATCTTATTTGATATTTCTTTTTATCAGACAGTGATATTATTTTTATCCCTTATCACCAAATTTGTTTTATCTATTGTTGATCTCTTAATATTCTTTAGATAAGATTACGCAATTTCAAATATAGTTATATTACAATGCTATTAATTTGCATAAAAATGTTACGTGTATATTAATCAGTTATCAAATCAATTATCACATATTTAATATTTATATATAAATATATGTATAATTAAATTTATTTAATATATATTTATATTAATAATTAATTTTAGTATATATTTAATATAGTTGATTACATAAAAAAAATTGTTCAAATGAAAACTAACAAGAACGCACATGTAAGATTAATGAGACTAAATAATACAACAAAATGCCAAATTTTTCATACTACTCTTAAGAATATATCTATATGAAGCTTTCAAGGGTGATTGCAATATTTATAAACTATTGTAATTGTAAACTTGGTTATATTTGAGGTTATTAAAAGATAAGTAAATGATTATACAAACTATTAATTTAATTTTGTTTTTAATATGAATATATTAACAAGAAAACATTTTTTGTTTGTTTGGTAACCACTAACAACAAAAAGAAAGGTATTTGGTTAAATAAAAACCTATATTATTCAAGATATTGGATAACAACACTGCCAGGTTCACATGTCCTTGTCACCATTTAATAGTTCTTCATCCTCGCCATCACTGCATTGAATTGGAGAGAATAAAAAGAATGAGAATAAGAATTCTCGTATAACATTTTTTATGCATTAATTTATGTTGATAATGTAGACAGATAGTGAAGTTAAATATGTAATCTACAAAATTCTCTAATTTATAATACTATTATAAAAATTTTACAAGCAAAGGTATGTATAAAATTATTTTTATATATATACTCATGACGGATTTTAATAACTAATTTTAATATATATATATATATATATAATATATATATATATATATATATATATATATATATATATATATATATATATATATATATATATATACTTTCCCATATAATATTATCCAAAAATAATTGATATGTGTTCAATTCTGAAGTACCGCTAGGTGTATTTATATCTTAGTTGTTGTCGAAAATTAATTGCCTAATACGCATATGTTGGTGGACTTCATAGTTCATATTATATATTCCGTTAGGAGGATTGCTATTTTAAGCGAGTAAATTTTTTTTCCTTTAAGGATTTTATTGACACAAAAAAATAATTTTTTTTTAAAATCATATATCAAAACTAAATTCAATAATTTTGGCATATTTTTAAAACACACGAGAGAATTGGTCTATATTTTATTATGCGCATGGGCTGCCTCTCTCATAAGATTCCCAAATCCATTATCCAAACTCTTAAAAGGTTCACACACTTGTCGGTGTCACTCTTATACTGTTTTACAGCATAAAATAATTCACGAGTCGCATAATCGAAATGAAAAAAAGTTAGTTGTCACTTTCCATTTTTAACTCTAGCGGGTGGAAAGTAAATATTTATTTGGCAACATTTTTATGGTCAAATTGGTATGTTTAACTTATTATAGTAAGTTTTAAATTTTTTTACTTTTATACTTTTAAGTTAAATATTATTTTTTTATTTTTTTAATAAATAAAGTTATAGTTATCAAAATTGGACCGGATTAATTGATTCAATCGAAAAATTGGTGAATCAGTAGTCTTATCGATTTGATTAGTCAATTAGATCGTATTTACAATTGAACCAATCAACCCTGATTAAATTCGTTAAAAATCTATAGATTCGCACTTCAGACCACATTAGACCCACAAACATTAGACCCACAAAGTGCATAAGATGCCTCCTCTTGCCAGTGCCACTACACCATATTGTTTCTCAATAATATATGTTACAAAAAATAGATATATAATAAATCATAAATAAATTTTTATTATTTTTTTATCCCTTTAAAGTATGAATTGACATAGATATCAAATAAATAATAACATTATACAAATATATTGATATATTGATATTAATTGTATTATCTTTTGTTTTCTCTCGTTCATTTAAATTGAAAAATATTTTGTACTAGTGACTAATTTATTATCTCTTTTTACACAATAAATTATATCTAAAAATTGATATTTAATTCTTATTAATATATTTTTAAAAATATACATTTAAATTTTAATTTTAATTTCATTTTTATAATTTTATATTTTTATGTAATTATGACCGAATCAACCAAATAAATCAGTGATTCACTGGTTGAAGTGATCCCGTCGTATAACCAGGTCAATTACCAGTTCGATTTTAATAATTATGAATGACGTACTATTTTCTAAATCACCTAGTTTTATTTATGGAAAAGTTTAGGAGGCCAACAACTTTATTAAATTCTGGCCAACATGTAACCCGCAAAACAAATTAGATAAACACCATAGCTACAAATCACAAAAGTTACTGACCCTAACATTCCTCTTTATTTATTTGTTACCTTGAAAATATTTCAGGTACCCAACCCCAAATGCGGTGGAAGCGCGTGTACATTCAACTTAACCTACGGCAGTTCCAGCGTGGCAGCAAGCTTGGTCCAAGACACAGTGACACTAGCCACTGACCCAATTCCAGCCTACACCTTTGGGTGCATTCGGAAGGCCACAGGGAGCTCAGTACCACCGCAGGGTCTATTGGGCTTGGGCCGAGGCCCATTATCACTTTTGTCACAGACCCAAAAGTTGTACCAATCCACATTCTCTTATTGTCTGCCCAGTTTCAAAGCCCTAAATTTCTCTGGATCTTTGAGACTTGGTCCTGTAGCACAACCTAAGAGGATCAAATTTACACCACTGCTCAGAAACCCAAGAAGGTCATCACTTTACTATGTCAACTTGGTTGCTATTAGGGTTGGCCGGAGAATTGTTGATATCCCGCCGCCGGCATTGGCGTTCAACCCAACCACTGGTGCCGGCACCATCTTCGATTCTGGTAATGTCTTAAACCATTCTTTTAATAAAATAATCATAATAATATACATAAAATTTATTTATGTTACTTTATAAAAAAAAGCTTTATCCATTTTTTTTAAAGAAAAGAAAAGGCTGATTTTCTTATTAACAAATGTTGTTAAATAAGTTTGATATAAAATTTACTAAAAATAAGTTTTTATTAAATTTTAGATAAATTTTTTTTGAATGTTGACCGTAATATTAGCTGTGTAATGTTGACTTCCAATTTTTTTAATTTAATATAATTAAATAATAACATTTTCAATTAATATAGTCTACCAACTCAACTCCATACTCTGTATTAATATATATCAAAATTGATTTCACTAATGTTTTTTATCTTTTTGGATAATGTTGTTATTAAATTTTACCAGGTACGGTATTTACCCGGCTAGTTGAACCAGCATACATTGCAGTCCGAAACGAGTTCCGTAGAAGAGTTGGTCGGAAAATAGCAGTGACAACACTAGGAGGGTTTGATACATGCTATACGGTTCCAATAGTTGCACCCACAATAACATTCATGTTCTCTGGCATGAACGTTACGCTCCCTACGGACAACATCCTCATACATAGCACCGCCGGCGGAATCTCGTGCTTGGCCATGGCCGCCGCGCCGGACAACGTGAACTCGGTCCTCAATGTCATAGCCAACATGCAGCAACAGAACCACCGTGTGCTCTTTGATGTGCCCAACTCGAGGCTTGGCGTTGCACGTGAGCCTTGCACCTAAACTTTTTTTAAGAAAAGAAAATGGTGACTATTGGTCCAAAGTTTTCATGATTTGTCACACTTGTATTGTATTGTATTGTCTAATTGGATTACAAGTTGGTCTTTGAGACGTTGCTATTTGGTGTATTCGTATGGATTAGGTTTCAACATTGCCAAGGGTTTATAGCTAATTATATAGTATAAGATTAGTGAGATGCTTTTAATTTGTGCAAGGAAATTACGTTTGTGCTATGAGCAAGAAGGTTGGAAGTTAATTAAACTGGTAGCTATAATAAATAGTGTGTTAGTGTGTATAGCTCCCTCTCATGCATGTTGTTTACTAATGTTGATTGAATTAAGGTGAAAACTCAGGTACAGTCGACTTCACGTGAAGTTGATAACTGAGAGCCATTAGATGATTTGACTGATTTCACTAAATTTTTATCTAACGATTCTCAACTATCAGCTTCACGTAAAGTCGACTGTACCTGAATTTTCATCTTGAATTAATATAATTTAAGAATCATCTATTAATTAACAAACCATTCTAACAAACTTGTTATATCACCTCACAATCTTGTACTAAATTTTTTAAAATATTTATGCAACATCTTTTTTACATTTTTTACCGTTATATTTTTATATTTTTTATGAGAACCTTCCAAATTTTGATAGGGTTAGTTGCCAGTTTAGAATTATATTTACGATAAATCTTTAATTTTAAACATGTGAAATTTTATACTGGTATTTAGCTCGCATCAGAAGCCAAAAAGTTCTAAAAAAACTTTTTAAAAAAGGTATGATAAGTTACTCTTTTTAAAACTCTATCTCTCTCCTTCAGAAAACCCTAAAATCTTCAAAGAATCCTAACACTCACTCCAAATTCTTCGAATTCTATCATGCCTCACCGTGAACCTTAAATTCCACAATTAACCCCTAACCCTAGACTTCACTTCCTATAATCCATCATCTTCTTCCTTCTCTCTTCAACCCGACACACATACGCGTACACATTCTCTTCAATTTATTCTTCTTTCTCTTTTCATCACATATCGATGCTGACAAAGAATGCTCGGCCACGGCTGCCAAAGAGCTCTACGACGACCTTTGCACTTGTTGGCAGTAGTGAGAAGCGACAACGGTGAGCTGAAATGGCGATCCGACGCTGACAAAGAACGCTCGGCCAAATATATTATTCCAACACCTTTCTCAAACAAATATATTATTCCCTATGCTATCAAATCAAACATGGGTTTATCCTCATCATTTAACTATTGTTTAAAATAATTTCCAATTTTTTTTACTATTCACCTAAAGTCATTTTCAAACATAACTATCATTTTTTAAACATACAACAAGTTGAACTCATGGACTACCATTATTACTATCACTATTCTAAATTATAGTTACTATTTCGAACTATGATTGAGATCACTAATCCGAACTATGATGACAATCATTATTTCGAGCTATATTTATAGTCACTATTCTTATTTAATTTATAGCACCACAAAACTCATAAGCTCAACCCGTCATATTAAAAAATATCACAGGTCAAGTTTGGGGACTGTGATCCGGCAATTATAATCCGGTCCAACTTTGCTTATAAATCGGAATCCAAACCCAATACCAAACGCGGCTTATCTTCAGTTAGAGAGAATCTCGCTAATAACAACCCACTTAAAAACAAACTGAAATGATGACCGAAAAATCAGCAAATATCTCAACCTCTTCAAAGAGGTAACATTTTATAAATACCAAATTTCAACTATGTAAAGATACGCTACTCACTCTGAGTAACATTATACTCATTTTCTACTCTTACTAATTTGAGCGTCGTAGTGCCTTTGCATGTGTCCGTCGCGCCGTTTCTCTTGAAGCTGACGTATACCTCTTCCACTTCAGGGAAAAAAAACTGAATTCCTTATTATATGGTACACTCTGCCGAATTTTCTACAAAATTTAATAATTGGTGTTGTTTGCTAAATTCTAGGGTGTGTGTTTCAATTTGATTCCAAGTCATCGTCTATGGATGTATAATAGGGATAACGGTGGACGGAGGGTTTAAAACCTGAATTCTTTGAAGGGATTGACGCGTTTGTTGCGCAACTCTTTAGCATGGAACTGCTTAGGTATGAAGGAGTTTTTAGGTGTCCGTGTGAAAAGTGTTAGCTGACTAAGTGGTTAGGACTTGCGGATATAACATTTCACCTCTCCCGTAACGAGTTCAAAAATGAGTATTGGATGTGGATGGAATACGGAGAAGTGGATGAGCAGTGGGTTAACTGGTCTGTCTCGAATTTGAATAGGTTCGATTGTCGATCAACAAGAATTCGGGTGGTGAGAGATGTAAAAATGGAAGAACAAGGGTTGCAAGGTACGATGTGAGAGGAAAATCCTCATCAAGTGGAATAACATACCCAATCTTTTCTTCCGAAGGAGCTGCAATGGTTGCGGGCAATAACTATTGGTTGGTGCAGAAGGAAATCAATGCTGCACATCTAAATGTGTTGCTTAACTATGATCAGATTTCACCCGACCTCATGTGAGCTTTTTAAGTCTTCGTAAATATTGCAATTCATAAAATACTAACTTCTTAATCTAATCAAAACTTATTTATCCTATTCTATCATATAGATTATTCCAAGAGGCAAATTCTGATATCCCATTGAACAATTTTTTACGGTGGTTCAGAAAATACGTTAGCGTGCATCTAACTAACACAACAGATTCGGAACTAGTTGTACTTAGTTGGGGCCCAATGAATAAGGGTACTAGCTACCCAATATACAATGTTAATGGATATTAGTTCCATTCTTTATAGTGGTCGATTAGAAAAAAAATCAGATAATACCAGAGTTTGGGTTCGTGGAAATTCAGTCGGGGTTAGTCTGATTAATTTGGTATGTTGCACAACATTATTAAGTTAGAGTATTTTTGTCACACTACGTACAAGGTGTGCTGATACGAGCCCTATGGGACAAACTGAGAACTGTCATATGCCAATTGGTCCAATTACAAGAGCAACAACCAAGAGAGTAAAAGAAGGTTTTGCAAACATGGCTAAATCATGTGTTCAGGAGATGCATCAAGAATTAGACAAGAGAATGATTAACGATTATCAAAAGTCACACGTCTTACTATTTTACAACATGCATTGAAGACTCTCATTAGTCAAGATGGATTAAAAGAGACATCACCTTCTTAGAATTTATTCTATGTTTATTTTATTTTTTTGTTATTTGTTTGTTTTAGGCCCAATTATGATTTGTCCCATATTTTATTCTAGTGAACTTATGAGTTAGGGATTTAAATTTGAGAGGTATAAAAACCCTCTAAAACCTGGTAGCCATTTTTTTTTCTTAATTTGATGAATGAAATTTTCTTTGAGTTTCTTTGAGAAACTTGGGTGTGAACAGGTGAGGTAGAGTGATTCCCTTAACTGTTGCATCAGGAAATCAAATTGAGGTAGAGGAGTCCCTTTCTTTGATCTTCCATCTTATCCTGGGTTACGTTCCGTATCATGTGCATATTTAAATGTGAATGGTATGATCAAAATTTGTGACAAGGAACACAAAAGCACAAGGGCTATTATATCACTGAAGTTAATATAACTATAAAATATAGGCACGACGATCCTTTTATTCTACCTCAAAATGCACAACAGATATACTATTTGCCTTATTCAGGTTCATGCAAGTCTAGTTGAGTAGTTGTGGTTAAGACTAAGTCAAGAGGTCACATCGAGTTTGATGATAAGACAGAAGGTCAGAAATCTTACTAGATTGATGACCCAACTCCTTCGAAAATGGTTGTTGATACTAGTGAGTTGATCACCCTTAGGTCGGCTGCTATGGATGATGACATCATTGACCTTGGCTTAGATGCTAACGCTAGACTAGAGGACAATGGTCTTCAAGAACAAGACGGAATCGATGGCGACGAAGAAGAAGAAGGAAAATTCAATAATCAGAAAATTACTTCGGAAGAGGAAGATGGTGAACTAGAGGACGAAGAAGATGAATCTGAATAGATCTAATCTAAATATAGTTCTATAATATGTATTTTTTTACCAAACTTTGAAAAGAATGTAATGTAATTAGCATCATTTTAGATATTTCAATTACCATCATCTCATATTTTTAATTTGTATGTTTGATATTTCACATCAGGTTTAAAATATTGTTTTAATTATTAATTATTATAGTACATTATAGATGGATGGAAAAAGATTATAAAAAAAATAAAAAAAAGACTACATTGGAATACATCGATGGTAACAGGCTAGTCAGTTTTTTTTCAAAAAAATAAAAAATAAAAATTTCCGTCGACATTACCGTCGAGTTAATCTGATGGTAAGATGACATAGAGACATATGATATGGCCCCAATATTATCGTTGGAAATTTTTTAATGGTAACATTCAACCAATTCTGTTTGCTTCTTAACTATATTTTGCAGCTAAATCTAACAGAAATTACCGTCGGACACAAAAATCCGTCGATATTATATTACTGACGAAATTTATTCTGTTCGATAAATACCGACATAAAATTCAACGATAAAAATTTTTTTGACGGATTTTATTCGATTTTCCGACAATATTCAACATTTTTCTTGTAGTGTTCTATGAGTGTTGCCATTGCCAATAGGGAAAACCCTTTGCAACGAAGGACTACATAGCTTTTGGACTCCCACAGTGTTGGCGATGGAAGTTTCACTTCTTTTGCATTCGAAACTAACCCATCTCTTCTTCCCATCAAGACATTGTAACTTGGTCTTCGGCTAAATCCACTACGTCTCTCGTTGCCAGTAATATGATATCTGGACATGAAACTGTTGAAGGACAAGCTCGTTCCAACATATTTTTAGCATCATCAATGATGTCGTATTCTCGATGGAACTGTTGAAGCACTTCTTTAAATTTTTTTTAGTGTAAATGACTATGAGAGATTAAGGTTCACGAGATTAATAAGATTGAAGTAATTTTTTTAGTATGAATAAATAATTAAATATATTTTTGTTTTATTTTTTAAATTATTTAAAATTTAAAATTATAGGATTAAAGTTGAATTTTAAAATTTGATTAATTTAAAAAATTATTTTTTGTCCAACATAAAAAAATATTTAGATTTTTTTAAATTAAATAAAAAGATATTTTTTGTTTTTATTAAATTATAAAAATATTTTAATAAAATTATTGATATGATATATATTTTAAAAAAATATAAATACTAACGTGGATAATATAATTTATTTATTATTTTGTTATTTATCTACAATTTTATTATTGTATGGGTATATATGAATTTATTAACATATCAAGCAGACACCTAATTCAATTATGACCGAGTTATGATGAATCAACACAACTAGAAAATGATTTAATACAGACAGATTTACAGACAGATTTGGTATATATTACAGACGGATTTTTGGTTACCGACGAAATTACCGACGGATTTTGTCCCTCTGTAAAAGCCTCGTCGGAAATTATTTACAGACGGATTTTTTTTCGTCGGAAAATTACGACGGATTTTACCAGTACCGACGGATTTTCCCTCTGTAAATTCTCCCTCCATTTCCTGAAGGCGACAAACTTACAGACGGATTTTTCGTCTGTAATTACGACGGATTTCAGACGGATTTTCCGCCTATAATTACAGACGGATTTTCAGACGGATTTTCCGTCTGTAATAGGCAGATTTTCAGACGGATTTTCCGTCTGTAATTATAGGCAGATTTTCAGACGGATTTCCGTCTGTAATTACAGATTTTTCGACAGATTTTCCCTCTGTAATTTAAACTTTGGAAATCATGATTACAGACAGAAATCGTCTGTAAATCCATCTGTAAGGTAAAATAGAATTTTTTTTACTTTTTCTAATTACAAAATAAACTTGTTTTCATACAAAATAAATATAATTTAATACAAATTTTTATCTAATTTATATTCGAATATTTATAATATTTCAAAAAATAAACAAATCATCGTATTATCAAATTAAAAGAAAGGTACTATATTAAACAAGCAAGTCAATATAATTCAAAGCATAAAGAAATGTATTGATACATCAACTATAATCCTCAATATATTTTCAACCATACTAAACTATCAACCATACTAAAAGCTGTGTTATTCTCCATATTAAAACAGAAATTGAAAAATGCCAAAAATCTCTATATCAGTTTAGACCTCAGTTACAACAATCTCTCAGGTGAAATCTCATCTTCTCTTGGGAATCTATTGAATTAGAAGCACTTGATCTTTTCCACAATCAACTCACTGGAGAAGTCCCTCCACAAGTTGGTGACATGAGCAGCTTGGGGTGCTTTAATATTTAACTGTGTTAATTATGACAAAAAGCAACACATCTGCAAGCTGTCAAAAATTAATCCAAATGAATAGCACAAGAAATTAATATGTGATCAAGAATGTTCCTGACACGCAAAGCCAAGCATGGACAAGAATGGTTAGATAATTGCAAGTAATTAACCTCCAAGTTCTTAAAATCTCCTATATAGTTAAGTTTTAAATGACAGGATGAACTTCATATATGTAATTGAAAATGTGATCATAGTAGTTTAAAGCAATGCAAGACAACAATACAAGAAAAAACATACTGAATACTCTGAGTTGTGATGTTCTAATGGATCAGGAAGAATTATGAAAGTGATAGGTGGTGGTTATTGTGCTGATCAATTATGAAAGTTGGTATTATACTATTATAGAAGTGGGTTTAATTTTAACAACAAGAGAAGAAATAAAGAGGAAGATATTCTCAATTCTCAAAAAATAACTCAAAAAAAAAATACACTATTATAGAAGTGGGTTTAATTTTAACTCATTTTGTGCATTAATAAGCATGCACATTGACAATTAGCTCGCCAAGCTTTTATTTGCGCAAGTAGTTCTACACATTTTGAAGAGTTCACATTCTTTGTTACAAAATTTGAATCCAACCAACAGCTAATAATTGTTTTAATCCTTCATGTCATTGCTTACACAGCTAAAAAGAAGCAAATGGGACACTTGAAAGTATAAAATGTTAGATAATTCTATGATGAAGAGGTTTTGTGTGAAAAGAATAAATAATATATATTTATGTTAAAATTAATAAAAATAAATAATACATTCTCTTAAATAAGTATTTAATTTCTATTAAAGAAATCTTTATTTTTTTAGCATTTTTTCTCTTAGTTTTTATTGTAATTATTGCAGCTGATTAAAAACTTATTAGTTACTTACATAACATTTTCAATAAGGGAGTCCATATAGGACGAGTTAATTAATAGGCTAACCAAACATTAAAAATCATTTGTAACATTACCAAAACCAGAAACACCATAGCCAGCTCCAAGTTCAATTACACGTTTTCCTTTAAGTTTAGCTGGAGAAAACCTTCCCTTTCTGCAATTCCGTTCCTGAAAAAACTAAATTATATTTATGACAGGACAGTTCAGAAAATGTTAGGAGGATCAACAACTTACAAGAAATTTGGCAAAAACAAGTGATGAATCCACACTTTTGTTCCTAAGTGCTTTGAATTGGGATCCTGACAAAACAAAATTGGCATTGTCAATATTTTATAGATAAGAGGAAAAAGAAAAAGGAAAACTTCGGGGGTAAATAATCGAATAATGAATTCAAATCCTAGAAGCTAAAGAAGAAACAAGAGAACATCCCGAAGTAAAAAAATATAAAAATTCTAAGCTCATGAAAAATTATCAATCATGACTTGCAAATTTTCCAAGGGGACTCTTCCCTATAGCATTGTATATATCTAATCATTTCCGAGGATATCGACAGTACCTACTTATCGAGCAGAATCATAGAGTTACTAGGGCAACAATATGAGCCTCTTCTACACCAATGATACTACTCAAGAAGATTTTTACTTGTACAAAATTTCAGCTTGCCTGACATAAATCATATCAACTAAGGCAAACCTCGCTCGGCTTAAAGGAAATGTAACTTCAATATACTAAACACAAAGGTGTTAGCTATATTAATCTACCTGCATTAAGACTATTTATATATATATATATATATATATATATATATAATATATATATATATATATATATATATATATATATATATATATATATATATAATGCAAGTTCTGTTCACCAGTTCCATAAAGAACACCTTCTTCAAAGTACCTTCCTCTCAACAAAATGGGATAGTTATAGAAGGTATACTTGAAAAAGATAAATATACCTGAGTAACTGCAATTCATGGCCCAAAACTCCAGTGGCATTTCAAATGTGGTTGGAGAATTTACTGTTCGAACAAACACAAGTGGTATGACACACATCTATTTTAAAGCACATAACCAATAATGACATAAAACAGTAAAACTAATGTGATATTACAACATATGTATTGACAGGCATCACCATATGATTTTCCTTAGGAGGGGGAAAAAATCAGAAAAGAACACTGCTGGCTGGCAGGCACAGAATGATTCAAAGAATACAAATTTCAACAAATACCACTACTTAATAGCAATTTGTGCTATCATCCATCATAAGAAGAGGAAGTCAAAGCTCAATATGACATGCTAATCAAAGAAAAACAACCAAATAACATAAATAACTTCAAATCTTTATCCAGACAATAAAACAAATCTTTATCCTATTGTGAACTATTGATTGATATCATTACAGTAGAGCCAAACATTCATGGGCAATGAACAAGACAAGGTCCAATTTTTCAAAACCAAAATAAATTGCATGAAAGTAGCTAGACTTACAATAGGAATGGCAGGATGAGTATAAACCCCTCCAGGTGAATAAAGTGCTGCATAAGGTGGCATCATAGGTTGAAAGAGTGTTCTAGTTACTGCAACCCTGGATCAAGGTCATAATTCATTATTAAATCATGATAATCAATAATCAATATGAATCAGAAGCAGGACTTCGAGAAAGCTATTAAATTATCCATTCCAGCAAACATGATAATGCAGTGCAATTTTGGTGGTGTTAGATCAGTGGAATCAAATCATGTTTTAACTACAATAAGCAGATTATAGATCCAAAGTTATCAATCTACAGAGAAACAAAGAATGAAAAACCATGGAGCAAAGTTCGATTTGGAATAGATTAAAAAAAATATCACAGAATTGGGGGAAGAAAGAAATGAATCCAAGAACAGTGTGTGAAATTAGAAACTGATACAGATAATTACAGCTACAAATCTTTGATGTAATCACCCTGTAAATTAAAAAGCAAAACAGAAGGAAAAGAGAAGATTAGTGCTGAATCAGGAACATGGTGATGAAAGTGATTTGTAATCGTCAAACGAACTTAAATATAGCAAAGCCATTACATAAAAGAAAACAGTTTATGCACTTTCACTTTCATGAATGGAAACCTGGATTTTGTTCAGCCTTATTGCTTAATATTCCTATAAAAGGTATCTCCTTTTCCATGAATGCTGAAGATCCGCGCCGAGTTTTCTTGCGATAATGCATGTCCTGACAATATATTCAGACAAAAATTCTTGACAAAGTTAGCTTAACCCAAAAAAAAAAGAAAAAGGAAAGAAAGGAGCATGATAAGGCCCTTAGACATTGCGTCGAACACATGATAGACATGAATATATTATAACATTATATCCAACATAAACATGAAAGTTAACTCCATCAAAATAAGTAGAAGCCATGCAGGTGCACACATTACAACTAACAAGTATTTATTTGAAGGAATGATATATCGATCACAAGCAGCAAATGGGAAAAAGATGGAGATTTTGAGAAAAGGTCCCATAAGAAATAATCCTACTTACAATTATAATCTATAAATACAAAAGGCTCCTATAACAGTCACCTCTGGTTCCTCAGCATTGAAGTTCAGAGCATAGTTATTTCCAATTTCCATGTACATCCCACACTATCTACCTTCCAACAAAGTTAAATATAACGAATGCATTAAACAACACAAAGAAACCAGAATCAGTTTTCATTTTCTCATGAGATCCCATGTGTTTAATGTTACAACAAAGGAGCATGAGATATAAACCAAATCAGCATAAGAACCTATTCAAGGATTAAAAATAGAATTAAAAAATTAAATACTGCAATCAGCAATTCATCATCCAAAAAATAATATATCATTAAAGTTCAAACAAGGAAAATAACCAAAAAAGCCATCAGATCAATGAAGGACCTCATCAATATTGATTTTATCCATTGACATTATGTAGCAAATTTAGCATTCTTATCTAAGAATCCAGTAAATATAGTAGTTTCTAACGCAGTATTCTATCAACAGAAAAGAGAAAACATGTGAATACATACATAGTGAAGGAACTTACTGATAAAACATTGTCAATCTCATTTCTGATGCATGTTCTGAAATATGAAGTAAACTATTTTAGGGAAAAAAAGGAGGGATTTATTAAAATAAGAGTAAAAAAAGGAGGGATTTATTTATTTATTTTGAAGGTTGTGAAGAACACACCATTTTCCATCATGGATTGCAACTGCTTGACTGCATCCTGGTTGCAAATACCCATCTTCAACTGAAACAAGGACAAATCTGCAACTGAGTTCTTGAAAAAGTGTGACCTTTAACACTAGCACAGGAAGATTCTACCCATTAAAGAAAGAGAAACTAAAATTGATTGATTCAGGTTCCCCAATGGGTTAGAGAAGAAGGTGAGGGTTGCTAATGCTTCTCCACCATGAAAGGATTCAAACTTTGTTTTGATCAGTCATGTGAAAGCATGGAAGGGAAAGGGTGGTAGTGTTGTTTTTGGGAAAAGTATAATCAAAAGCAGAAAAATATATATAGGACTACTAAATTTCAACATCAACAACCACCTTAGATTATTTTTCTGTTACATAACTCCAATTATTATAAGATACACACCAATTAATTAAAACACTTTTTCATAAATAAATAAAGAACTAGTTAACCTTGGTAAGAAGGATTTGGGCTCCTGCATATTTAAGATCCCAATTAAATTCTGTTACGCTAGCACTTATCGATTCTTCTTGTATGTACTTCAAATACGCAGGCTTCCTCGTAGCCATGTTAACCATGTTGCTAACCACATAAGTTCATCCGTATTATCCAATAATTATTATAAACAACCACATCATCGTATATATATAACATTCACTTGATAAGATTGATAGGAAATGATTACATTATAGCCTGAGTAAGAGCAGTAGAAGGGACACTCTCCATCATAGGTTCCTTTGTGTGATTTTGAAACACAAAAAGCTGCCAATAAAATAAGATACAAATTAAAAAGAGCATGATTGTGTTTAATTATATATAACAAAACATTGTAACATACCGATTTTGCTTCGTTTTAACTCATAATTTTGGAGCCTCTGTTTCATGAAGAGATCCAACTCCGGTGAAAGTTGCTGATTCACATTTAATCTCATTGTAAAGTTACTAGGGATCATATTTCTGTACAAAACTGTGAAAAAGAAGAAACGCACAGGGTTAAGAAATTTAAAATTTTGAACCTCATCATGCTATTCAAGTAGTACGCAAGAAAAATTGGAACAAGTTTCTTCGGCTGGGGTTAGATCCATCTGCTGCATTTTCTGCAAGAGTTGAGATAATGATTTAAGCTTAAAGGCTCTTATCACGATAGAAGTCAAGGTAAAATGATTAGTGACATCTCACCATTTGTTCCAGCAACTTGCTGGGTTCCCTCTTGACTACCAGCTTCTCTTTTAATATCAGCCCCGTCATCTCTATCATTATCATTTCTATCACCATCATCTGAGGAAAAGCAATTTGCTGCTCGTTCTTTTGAGGAAAAAGCAACTCAAGGGGCGCCTACATCTGCCAAATTATATTCAAATTAAATCTGAATACAAGTTTCCAATAAAGAAAACATGAAAAAAAAAACAATTCTTTAAAAGTTTGGAATTCGATTAAGATAGAAGCAAATCACTTCCCCAAGAAAGGGTCTTAAATTTTACCATGATATAAAAAATAAAATAAAAAAGGGTCCAAGAAGACCTGATGATGCCCGTTTTGGGTGATTTTCAGCTGTGGAGAGTCCCCATCAGCTGCAAATTTAAATGCAACGCCAACAATTATCATCAAACACTTGGATTTCTAATTCCTTAACTAAGAAAAATGTCCCAAAACATTTGAGTTGAGGTTTGGTTTTACCCATGAGAGAAGCTGTTCCACCCGATTGATTCAACCTCACCCACTCATCCACAATTTCCTTCCACTTCCTGCAAATAAAACAGCTCAATCAAGTACACTGAAATTATGATAAGATTAATTCAATTTTGAAATAAAAAGAAAAGTAGTGTTTAATCAACAACCTCACAAGCTTCACCAATCTGCGAACGCCATTGGAGGAATGCTTCTGCAACCGATTCACGTGCCTCCCAATGTTAGTCTCCTGCAAAGAAAAACCAAACATCATTATACAGGAAAATAAAATTAATTCAAAAAAAAGAAGCTAAGTTACCTTCAACGCTTGGAACTACATCTCTGCCACCAGTTCAACAAGAAAACTTATGTGTTAATTAATAACTACTAACATTTAGATGATTAATATGAGGAAGAATTAGAATTTTATACCTTCAAATAGAAGATCCATCAAATTTAGTACTATATTCTTCAGGACCTTCCAAGTTATAATTAAGAAAACCTCAGGTCACCAAGTTCAAATAGAACAACAAGGCAATACACAATAACAAGTTTCAAGAGCACAATGACAAAAAGAAATATTAAAAACTATAGAAAGCAATGGCCTACCATGAATTTTAGGTCAAAAAAGCTTTGATTGCAGAAAATAATTCATCAAAATCAGAGTAAACCTGCAGATTCAAACAAAGCACAAAAGTAGAATATGATAAATCTAAAAATGGCACAGAAAAATTAAGCCCTAAGATTTATCATGAAGAACAGAATCACAAATCAGGATATATATACCTGAAATTTGAGATGGTTACGAGAAGAACTAAGAGAGCGAGTTGAGATTAGATGGAAGAGGAGCCAGAGGGAGCAGATGCGATGAGAGCGGCGGCAAAGAGAGATCTGCGACGATGGGAGTAGATGCGACAGAGCGGCGGCGGCGGAGGGATCTCGTTCGACGCAAAGGATGATAGAGAGAGATTGTGCGACGCAACGGCGGCAGCTGCAGCGGCGGAAGAAGCAGCCACGGAGAGAGAATGAAGTAGCTCGTGCTACAGAGAGAAGAAGAAGAAGCTCATGTTTGATCTGAAAGAGCTCGTGTTTCATTTAGATTTAATTGAATATTTTTCGACGGAAAATTTAAATTACAGACGGATTTTCCGTCTGTAATAATTTAATAAAACGCGCATCTTATCTACTTAATTACAGACGGAAAATCCGTCTGTAACCATTCCATGGAAAAAAAAATTAATTTTTTCGACGGAATTATAGACGGATTTTTTTTTCCGTCTGTAATTTATGCTAATCTATTTTTTTTGTTTTTCGACAAAAAAATCCCTCTGAAATTCCGTCTGTATTTCAGTGGGATAAAATTCGTCGGAAATATCCGTCTGTAATAACTAATTTTCTAGTAGTGCAAAATTAAAAAGTTTTATATTTTATTATGTGATTGAGTTCTTAATATATATATATATATATATAAAGTTTAGGGAACCAATAATTTTTGTATTTTTTGGCCAGCATTTAACTATCAAAATAAAAGTGAATGATCTCCTATTATTAGATGTAATTTCACACTATTAAAAATATTATTAATGGCCAATTGATAGTTACAAAATATTAAAATTGCTGATAAAAAAGGTTAAAATATTTTAAGAGAATGAATAACCTTTTATTCAATACGTCTTGTGGTTCAAAACTTATTTTGATTCCTAGTACTATCGACTTTAGGCCCATTATTAATTACCTAATATACGTCCAATGTTATTGAAGGGTATTTTAGTAAGTAAAATTTAATATAATAAAAAATAAATTTTGTATTAATAAATATTTAAAAAAAATATTTTTTTAAAAAAATAAATAAAATCATTAGTTAATATAAAAAAATTTAAAATAAATAAAAAATTTTTTTAAAAGTTAAAAAAGAGAAAAAAATATATTTTTAAATTAGAAAAAAAGAGAGCATCATTTTAATATGAAAGGGAGTGAAATTTTTTTTAATTTATTTAAATTTTAAAAGGGCACCTGTCATACAAAAATGGGAAAACCACATATGTTGATTTATTCGAACACAAACTAGCTTACAAGTGTCTGTATGTATAGCACATGCTTAATCGTTATTCGGCCACTAGCAAATATTGTCTTGGGGTACAACTATATTATCTTACAAGCATCCATTACCCAAACATGAATCTTAAACTAGGCGAGTAAGAAGACTTCATTTATGAATTTAACAAAGTTCGTTGTGTATATATGCCTATAAAGAAGAAGAGATAAAACGAGAGGCAGAGGTTACAGTAACACGGTGAGAGTTGTTAAGGATGCTTTCCAACTCTTGAACAAATCGATCCATGGCTTCCGATGGTAAACAGATAGGTATGACCAAACCTCGCTCTCCCTTGGCATTGGTAAAGGGAATGTAAAAGCTGGCCACACCAGGAATGGCTCCAACACCCCCTTTGGCGGGCCCACCATAAGCAGCCTTCCCCCACCCAAAGTCCACCTCCCCGAACCCAGCTCGGGTGACATCCGACACCAAGTACGACCTCACCACAGTAAAATGTGGTCGCCCCTTCAACACCATCAAATCTGCTATTGAGTGCATGTACTCCTCCGTCACATCCGCCTTCGCCTTCCTCACCAGCTCAACGGCATATCCCAGCGGGTTCTCTCGCAACTTGCCCGCACTCGTCACAGCCACAGGGAATGCAAAGGCGTTACCGTAGTAACCAGTAGGTAACGGAGGGTTGAACTTGGCGCGTGCATTCACGATACAGATTATGCGAACCTCTTCTTCGTTGTCCGGCTGTAGGGCGATCGTGCGCCACCTCCATAAGCAAGCTGTAAGTATCTCAAAGTCGGAGCAGCGCTGTTGATGGGGAGGGAGGAGGCGGCGGATGGCGGAGAACTCGCTGGGACCGAAGAAGAAGGAACGGTGGGCCATGTCGTCCAACGGGATTATGGTTCCCTTGGTGTCGGGGACTTGCTCATACTCTCGATGGTTGCATGTAATTCTTGGCGATACTCTTGCGTTCAAGAGGTCTCTCCGCCACACAGGTTGCACCGAAGGCTCACGTGCCCCACGTGCAATTTCGGCCACTGCATTCATGAACTGGACTAGTCCCGCTGCATCACTCATCGTGTGGTTTAGCCTCAATGCAAAAATGAATCCACCACACTTCAGCCGTGTTACCTGCACATTAAAAATTTTAATTTATAATCTAAAACTAAAGATAAATAAAATAATTTAAAAAAATGATATCAGCTGACATTGGTTAAAGAACTTATGAGTTAGGAAGCAAGGAATATGAAAATTTACCTGAATAAGGATCAAAGGAGTGTTGAGAACTTGTGCAGAGCCCGGAACATCATAAAGGAGCTCCTCCCAACATGGAAATGGAGGCTGAAGAGCATCCCCGAATTGGGCAAGCGTGACGTCAGCGTCGGCCTCAACAAAGAGAACACCCTCGCCGGTGCAGTCCACCATTAGTTTCCGAGCAGGTCCTTCCCTAAGCCTGCCAGCAAAAGGGTAATAAAACACAAGTGCTTCGGCCACAGCCTTTCTAATGATGAGGGCAGGGTCTTTCCCTTCCATCGATGGATCACTGCGATAAAATTGTATCACTGGAATTTGAAAACGCAGCCCTTCTTGGTCGTCTATGTCTGAGAGTAGTTTCACTTCGCGAGGCGTGGGTTTCGCCGGAGCCACAAGCTCCTCCTTACCCCTCCGCACGGTAAACACAAGGGATTCCGATGATGATGGGACCGCCATGGCCATGCCGAATTGGAGAGAAGAGTGAATGGAAAATTAGTCAATTACTACGTATTCTTATTCACTGCTATGCTTTCTCTCAAGTAAGACTCTGGCTGTATATAAAGAACAAAAATGCAACAAATTGGAGTAAATAATACAAAAAATATATAATATTTTTAATTAAACAACGGATCGTGATTTTTTTTTTGGTAATATAAATGGGAACGGATCAAGATTTTATTTCCATCCCATGTGATATATAATGGGCCAAAATGGGATGGCCCTACCTCAACCAGAAGTCGTCCTGCTTTAATAATGGAAATGCCCATGACCACTGAGGCACTGACCAGTAAATTCAAGGCTAGGTAGCAATGCAAGTTGACACATATAGATGAAAGTCTGTGTTTTTTAATTATTTTTTTCGAATTCAATATTTATTGGAGGATGAAAATAGAGTTTGTTTACTTAAAAGAATTGTCTACTTTATCTCTATAATATTTAAAAGATTAATCATTAAACTTTTGACTTGATAGATATCTTGGTGCAAACCCAAAAAAAAAAAAAAAAAAAACTAAGTGGGATTCTTAAAATTTTTGCACTATGAAATTTCTCGGATGCCGCATAGACAATAAAGTAACTTGACCGGCGATGACTTGACTTAATTTGGTAATTAACAAGTGACTTGACTTTAAGTCCGTTTCTAGGTAATTAACAAGTATTTTAAGTATGATAATATTAAAAAGATAAAAAATAATTAGTTCAAACAACATAATTTTTTTATTTAGTATTTATTTATTATAGAATATATTAAATAAAATTAAAAATAATAAATTTCAGTATTTTTTTTACTAATATTTTATTGTTATTAAACATTTTCATTTTAAGTATGAATCTCAGCTGAAAAAATTTGTGACCAGTGATCAACATTAAAGGAGAAAAAAACGGAACATTCCTAGTAGCGCACTACTTGAAAAATATTACAAATTATTAATTCTTTCGTTTCATATTAAGTATTTTTTAATTTAAAAAAACATAATAAATATATACAAATATGTAGTGTCAAATTTGTGGTATTCATGGAAATTTTTGAATTACAAAAGACTAGTGACATTACAACTAGACTCTAGATAATGATTAATGAATTGTCTACAATATTGTCTTTATATTAATTGCTTAAACAATTTTAAATAAATATATTAAAACGTTTACTTATCAAATTTTTTATCATATACATGACATCATTTATTAATTAATTTTTTTACAGTACATGTAGGTGTTATTACACGGAGAGTAAAATATTATAAATGTTTGTTGAGGTCCGGATTTTATAGAAGAAAGCAATATGAATTATGATTAATCTATTTTACAATTATATTATTTTTTATATAAAACAATTTACATTATTAAAAAAATATAAAATTATCTTTATCGAATTACGTTAGCATGATATTATCACCATCATGATTAGTATTTTTCTTTTTTCTTTTTTTTGAAGTCTTAAATGTTGTAGTCAAATTTATTTTAAGATTTTATTAGACTTCTTTTTTTCAATAAATAATTAATGTTATATATTGTTATTTTTAAATATATATAGTAATATTGATTAATATATATATATATATATATATATATATATATATATATATATATATATATATATTACAATTATTATTACACTTGTTAACTAGCAAGAGCTTAGACAACTTGTTAAGAATACTAATGATAATAATATTTAATATTTTTAATATATTAATAATGTATTAAAATATAAAAATATTGTTTTTTATAATGCAAATTTTCATTTATTTTTTGCCTTTTCAACAAGCATCCTAAATAATAAATATCCAACAAAATAATTTAATAGTCAACTCTTTTTATTAATTTAAAACTAAATTTTTTTGTCACAATTACTTTTAAGACATACACTAATTAAAAATATTACAAATAAAATTTTTGATAAAAAAGTATGAATTAAATGTTTATATATTAGATAAATTAAAATAACTTATTTTTCTTGACTCTCTTAAACAATATTATTAGAACGTTGTTTAGCAAATCCAAAATCTAAACAACCGCGGAAAAGCTAACAAAATTTCGTGGCAATGAGACTAGTGAGAAAGTGTACAGAGGGGCCTACTCTTTGCTGTTTCACCAAATATCAATTTGTCGTTTAGTTATTGTTTGTATGGAATGATGGAAATAAAAAGGCCAAGGAAATGAAAAGGAAAGAGAAATAAGAAAAGAGTTTAGATGTTTTTTTTTATTTGGTTAGAAAAAATTAGAAAGAAAAAAATAAATTGTTATTTTTGTCTTTATATTGTAAAAAGAGTTTTATCGATATAAAATTATTATTTAATTTAAAATAATTAAAATAATATAATAAAATATATTAATGCAGTTAATAATTCAAAAATAGATTATGAAGTACACATTTTTTATGTTACAATGAGTTTAAATTATGATAAAATAATTTTTTAGATCACATACATCACTTCATGAAAAAGATTACAAATTATTAATTCTTTCGTTTTATATTAAGTATTTTTTTAATTTCAAAAACATAATAAATAATATATACAAATATGTAGTGTCAAATTTGTGGTATTCATGGAAACTTTTGAATTACAAAAGACTAGTGACATTGTTTTGTTCATTTTTTTTTTGTTACAACTAGACTTTAGATAATCATTAATGAATTATCTACAATACTATCTTCTTTATATTAATTGATTAAACAATTTTAACTAAATATATTATATTAAAACGTTTACTTATCAAATTTTTTTATCATATACATAACATCATTTATTAATATTTTTTTTTACATTACACGTACGTGTTATTATACTGAGAGTAAAATATTATAAAGGTTTGTTGAGGTCCGGATTATATAGAAGAAAGCAATATGAATTATATTTAATTATTTTATAGTTATATTACTTTTGATATAAAACAATTTATATTATTAAAAAATATAAAATTATCTTTATCAAATTATGGGATTAAATTAGCATGATATTATTTTGAATTTCTTAAATGTTGTCAAATTTATTTTAAAATTTTATTAGCTTTTTTTTCAATAAATAATTAATGTTATATTATATATATATATATATATATATATTGATTATAAAATAGTTATATATATGACATTCATTATTACACTTGTTAGCTAGCAAGAGCTTAGAAAATTTGTTAAGAATACTAATGATAATAATATTCAATATTTTTAATATATTTAAATATTAAGAGTGTATTAAAATATAAAAATATTGTTTTCTATAATGCAAATTTTTTTTCTTCTTTTTTTTTTTTGCCTTTTCAACAAGTATCATAAATAACAAATATCCAACGAAATAATTAAATAGTCAATCCTTTTTATTAATTCAAAACTAAAAGTTTTGGTAAAAATTTCTTTTAAGACACAAATTAAAAATATTACAAATACAATTTTTGATAAAAAAAAATATGAAATAAATGTTTATATATTAGATAAATTAAAAATAACTTCTTTTTCTTTACTCTCAAACAATATTATTAGAACGTTTGTTAGAAAATTCAAAGTCTCAACAACCACGGAAAAGCTAACAAAATTTCGTGGCAATGAGACTAGTGAACACCAGGAAGCTGGGAAAGTGTGCAGGGGGGCCTACCCTCTACAGTTTTACACTTTTGCCAAATATCCATTTGTCGTTTAGATATTGTTCGGAAGGAAATAAAAAGAAAGAAAATGAAAAAGAACAAAAAAAAGAAAAGAATTTAGATGTATTTTTATTTTATTTTTAATTTTTGAATAAAAGAAAAATAAAAAAAGAAAAAAAATATTTTTTTGTTTGGTTAGAAAAAAATTAACAAAAAAAAAGTAATAAATTAATATTAAATAATATTTTTATTCTTATTTTATAAAAGGAATTTTTATCGATATAAATTTATTATTTAATTTAAAATAATTAAAATATAATAAAATATATTAACACAATTAATAATTTAAAGATAGATCATAAAGTTCAAATTTTTTATATTACAATAGATTCAAATTATAACAAATAATTTTTTAGATCACAAAATATCATTTCATGCAATTTAAGACAACCAATTGCGTTGCTAAAATTTTCATACAAAAAGAACAAGAATAAATGACCATTTGTACCCATTAGAGATAAAAACGCTAACATTTGTATCCATGATAGCTCGAAACTAACCTTGTACCCATGAAAAATGCTGTCCGTATGACAAAAGTGCCCCGCCTTGGATCTGAGTTTGGTTCGTGCCTTTCCGAACCTACGTGGCACTCCCAAACCCTCCCCCCAATCTGAGCTAACCATTCACCATCATCATCTTCATCTTCTTCACCATCACCATCACCATAACCTCCATAACCTCCATCACCATCACCTCAGCACTGCCATAGCCACCTCCCTTCACCACAACTTCCGGCAACAACCCACACCGCCGCGCCCCTTTCTTTTCTTCTTCCCCTCTTCTCACCTCCGCTAAGCCCAGAAACCACAGCGCCATTTTCAGTGTATCCAATGATCATCAAGTGCCAAGAACTCATGTTTCTCTCTGACATTCGATCAAACACCTTGCGTGCAATATTCATGTTACCACATTTTCCATACATTCCAATCAACCTATTGTTCAATTCAACCTCCCCTCGAAACCTCGATCTTCTCAAAAACTCATAAACCCTTTTTTCCATACTCAAGCGACCTCGTACCCTCGCACAAATTCAACATGCCGAGAAAAACACCATAATCAGCAACAGAACCTTGACCCATGAGTTCCAAAGCTTCAGCAAGCTTACCCTCTTCGCACAACTCAATCAAATTAACGTTCAGGGTGGTTGCATCTAACAGCGCGTTTTGGCGGTTCTGGTCAACCCTATTATGAGTATTATCAAGTTTGGATTTTGGTTCTCTGGGAAGATTCTCCTTCCGTAAAGTTTGGGTCTTTTGAGCGAAACAACCAATGGGGGTGGCGTTTTTACGGCAGAATTGGACCTTGTTGCTGTTGGTGGTGGGATTCTTGGAATCGGGAACGGCGTAGGAGCATAGAGGAGTGGAAGGGAGAGAGCAATTGGAGAGCTTCGGAGGAGAGAAGTGTGGGAATTTGGAATGGGATGAGATGACGGTGTTTAATTTGCGGGGAACGGGTCCCAGTGACGCCATTGATGAGTGGAGTTTGAGCTCCATGGAGTTCTGATTTTGGAGGCTGTGTGGAACAATTGCAGAAGAATAATTTTTCATCTCCTGCATTTTTTCC